>NW_007085376.1:0-849 GCF_000164805.1 Carlito syrichta
CTGTCACCCAGACTGGAGTGCAGTGACCACTTCCGGCCACTGCAGCCTCGACCTGCTGGACTCCAGGCATCCTTCCACCTCAGCCTTTCAAGTAGCTGGAACTAAAGGTGCACGCCACCACGCCCAGCTAGTTTTTGATTTTATTGTAGAGATGAGGCCTAAGTTGCCCAGGTGGGTCTCGAACCCGCGGGGTAAGGCAATCCACTCACCTCAGCCTCCCAAAGTGCTGGGATTACAGGCTGAGTCATTGAGCCCGGCTGACAACTTAGTTTAAGTGATTAGCATCTGGGTTCTCAACTAGACTATAACTTACATGATGACAGGGATTGGGTCTGTTTCATTAGTCATTACATATTCAGTACTGACCATATATCAGGGTCGTGAATATTTGGGAAATAAATGAACATGCATTACCACAAGGTTTTACCATGAAACAGCCACAATTTTGTTGACATTTTTCAAAGAAAAAAACCTGAAACACTTGTTATAAATAGCCATAGCTACTCAGTTAATTTGTTTGGTAGATTATATTTGCAAGTAGTACTTGTATTTAGCAAAAGGTCATCAGAAGTAATCTGCTAATTGCACATTCCTGTAACAGAATTTCATCTTTCAAGACCTTTCTTCTATAAGCCAAATGTTTTTAAAATAATTGTTTTGTACATATCTTTATAGAAAAATTTCCCCTTATGAAAATTTTATAATGCCAATTTAATCCATTTTGAAATAAAGTCAATATGAGATTGGGTTAGGATATATCTGAGAAGAATGGTCAAGGTTTCTGTCAGTTAAATGCGTAACCCTTACTAGCCTCTATGACTTTTCTGTAGCGACATTTCACTTAAAAGC
>NW_007085377.1:0-713 GCF_000164805.1 Carlito syrichta
ACATGATCTTTAAAAAATATTTCTTGCCGAACTCGGTGGCTCAGCCTGTGATCCCCGTGCTTTGGAAGGCCGAGGTGAGTGGATTGCCAGAGCGCGCGGGTTCGAGGCCCGCCTGAGAAACTTGGCAAGACCTCATCTCTACAGAAAATCAAAAATGTACCCGGGCGTGGTAGCGTGTGCCTGTAGTTCCAGCTACTTGGAAGACTGATGTGGAAGGATCGCCGGAGCCCAGCAGGTCGAGGCTGCAGTGGCCGGAAGCAGCCACTGCCCTTCAGTCTGGATGACAGAGTGAGACTCCAACTTAAAAATAAATATAATAAAAACTAAAAAAATATTTTTTCAATATAATCAATGAACTATTTACCTACACTTTCACAGAGCAAAATACCTAGAAGAAGTTTAGAAAACACTAAGTATACCATGTAACAAAAATAAATTAATCAAAAAACTCGTTTGTTTTCTTTTTTATATTTTGCTATTTATCAGAAAAATGAATATCTAAATGAATTGCATACATGTTAAGGTAAATTGCATGCAGAATTATTATTTATAGAGCTTAAAAACATAATGTAGATGTAGGTTCCAGATGAGTGTATATAATTCCATGTTTTCTTTATGAATTTCAATAATACACTACCTACATGTGGTATCTATGGAGAACAAAAATTTAATAAAAATAGATTAATTATAAGCCTCAAATGTAAGAAAAATAA
>NW_007085378.1:0-1246 GCF_000164805.1 Carlito syrichta
ACATTCTATAAAAGTTTTGTGAACATAGGCTTTTCAATCTTTTTGCTCAATGTAAAAAGTGGAATGTGTAAGTCATCGGATCAGTATATATTTATGCAGTATATGAATTGGGTAGTCCTTATGTATGTCAAATCATTCATTCAGGAAATGTTTATTGAGCTGCTGCTATCCAACCAGAAAAAGCCATAATGACACAATCCCAACCAAAGCAAGTGAAATTCTTATTCTTGTAGAGTTTACAATTTTGTGGGAACGACGATCAATTTTTTAAATGCACTGTTAAACAAATTTTAAATAGTGGATGGAAGAGATTTATTTGGGGGCTTAAAACAAAAAGAAAGAGACTTTGTCTTTTTCCCTTTCAATTGCTCTCAGTACTGTTATGATTTGTATCTGCTTCCTTCTCTCCACTCCCATCTCCCTCTCACATGCACACTTACTGGCAGCTGAGAATAGGGAGAAATTTTCAAGGGAATGAACAACTGCCTAACTCATAAATATTTGCCAAGATTGCTTTAAAAATTACTTCCATAAATGATAACATGAGAATAGATTCTCTGCCAAATTACCAGTTCTTCAACCACAGCCTGGACTCTGTCAGATTTGCTATGGTTTATTCATCACTCAGTTAACATCTGGCCAGACTCAATTGTTCCAGTTAACTTGAACACAACAACCCAAGTCATCTGACTTCCATTCTTTTCCCTCTGCAATAGTTTTGAGATGGTATGAGTGACAACTCATAATCACTTCTGATATTGCAAATCATGCTTCTTTAATTTTCATCAGAGGTTGGGGGGGTCATGGGAAAGATTACATAACAGTTCAACTCGGATGAATACTTGGGGAAGAGGTGAATCCTGCAATTTTTCTGCAGTGAGACCCTCAAGATGAATTTCCCAGCTAAGTGACCTTGCCACTTTTGAGCGTAATGGTAGGACAGTGCAGTTGGGAGAAAGACAGAAATTCTATCTTTATCAACTAGTCCTCTAGTAAGAATTCACAATTCTTTTGTTAGTCCCAAATTCCCATTACCAACCTATAGATATATGTATAGTAGAGATAGCAAATCTCCAAAGTAGCTAGTAGTTGCAGAAGCTGAAACAGGGCACGTCCACTCAGCATGAGCAGAAAAGTACAGAACCCCAGTACCTGTGGCAGCCTTTCTTCCACAACTGCCCTCAACATCTCATGTTAGCTACTGAGGGTCCAAAGATTTCCCATAAATATACAACTTTTAACTTGA
>NW_007085379.1:0-755 GCF_000164805.1 Carlito syrichta
ACATACTCATGACAATTCTGTATACGTACTTTAGAATCATTAAGAACGTGATTTTGAGCTGGATTCGGTGACTCAGCCTGTAATCCCGCACCTTGGGAGGCTGAGGTGAGTGGATTGCCTGAGCCCACGGGTTCAAGCTTCGCCTTGGCAACTTGGCAAGACCTCATCTCTACAATAAATCAAAAATTAGCCGGGTGTGGTAGTGAGTGCCTGCAGTTCCAACTACTTGGAAGACTGAGGTGGAAGGATTGGTGGAGCCCAGCAGGTCAAGGCTGTAACCAGGAGCAGCCACTGCACTCCAGTCCTCCAGTTTGGGCTACAGCGTGAGACTCCAACTCAAAAAAAAAAAAAAAAAGAACATGATTTTGATGAGCTTCAAATGTCAACACAAATGAATCAGATACATTTTTTGAAGTATTTTTCTTGTTTAGTAGCAAACGCATTTGATAAGTGAGTCAGAAAAATTTCACAATAAATCAAAGGGCTAACAAATAAGTTAGCATACATCTAGTGACTATTATTAATCAGCATGACCTCCACACCACAACGGCTAAACCACTGGCTGATACACCACTGGAGAAATACCAATGCTAAGAAAGAAAGAACAGTCTTGAGCTTCAGAGACAGTTCTGAAGAGTTTGTCTTGGCAAGGATGTCAGCGATGGGGTTACAAAATTTTAGTATTATAAAAAAATGTGATGTCACTGAGAAGAGCTAAATCCTTAGGGCTTTATCACCCCTGTGAAAAAAGTTGG
>NW_007085380.1:0-1418 GCF_000164805.1 Carlito syrichta
CTGATTTGGGGATAGGGCCGGTGATGAAACACGCACTCACAAGCACACATCACCTTCTCACACACGCGCATATCCCCAGAACAATGAATTTTGTAGTAGAACATAAATGCCGTATCTTGGGAAATATTTTCACTTCACAATTTGAAACGATAACTCGTTCAATCTTCAATGATTAACCCTTAGGTTAAATGTGCAGCTTTTTTTCCTCACAACATCGAAAATTCTAGGCCACCCAATCTTTAGTAGGATTTGGGAATCATGAGAGCTGTGAAGAAGAGCGTACAATACTCGGAAAAACAAAATAAAATACACCAGAACGAAACAGAAACGCCTCACACCAGAAAAACAGGGACAATCACAGCAGGCCTGAAGAGAGTCTGTGGGCTCCTCGGGAAGGCAATGAATATATCATACTCACCTGTCCTACGATTATAGTACATTTCTCATTTCCATGATTATTATGAGAAAACAACTCATCTTTTGGGAGGATACTTAATACTTTAAAGTATAACATAAAATACACTATACAGTTCTTAAACACACAGTTAAAATTTTTTTAATAGCTTCAGGGTGTCCACATGATTTTTGCTCACGTGGATACGTTCTGTTAGTGTAAAAAAGGCTGGTCTTTAAGTGTACCCTCCAGCACACCTGTGTGCACTTTACCTGGTAGGGAACTTTTCATTCCTATGCACCCTCCAGCTTTGGAGTCTTCAACATCCACTATGACCTTCTATCTGCCTTTGCGATGTCTTACTGTAACTCCCACTTATTGGCCGGGTGCAGTGGCTCATGCCCGTCACCCCAGAACTTTGGGAGACAGAGGCAAGAAGATCGCCTGAGTCCAGGGGTTCAAGACTGGCCCGGGCAACTTGGCAAGACCTCATCCCTACAATAAATCAAAAAAATCAGCCAGGTGTGGTGCCGTGCATCTACGGTTCCAGCTACCCGGAAGGCTGAGGTGGAAGGATCACCTGAGCTCAGAGGTCGAGGCCGTGGTGTCTGTGAGACCGTCACAGAACTCCTGCCTGAGTGACAGAGTGAGACTCCAACTCACAAAAAACAATCCCACTTGTAAGTCACAAGATGTGGCATTTGATTTTCTGCTCTGGAAACACAGGATTTGGACAGATGCCTGTAACCTGTATCTCTAGCAAGAGAGAGCTGAGTGCTGTCTTCAGAGAATCCCGTCCTGCCCTTTCCACGCTATGCACTTCCCCCGACCCCAGAATGACCAGAGCAGCTAACGTGCCTCACGCTGTGCAGAGTCACTCATGAGTAACCAGAAAGCAGGAAAAGGCCCTTTGGAAGACCTCTCCAGTCAGCTCAGCTGATGAATATGAAAGCCTTGAAACACTGGGGGTGAAAACTCGGGTCCCTTGGTTTGAATAAGAAAGGAAAGTTACTCTGGTGTGTCT
>NW_007085381.1:0-820 GCF_000164805.1 Carlito syrichta
ACCATAGCTACTCTTTTGATAAAAAAAACCTGGAGTGACTTGTGAATTTAAGTTTAAGGTTTTGTAACAACAAGCAACAAACCACTAACAGGGCTATTTGTGAATTATGCAGGCACTAATAAAGGAATGAATGTCACATCTATTCATTGTCAAAAAGGATCATAAATCTTCTACTGTTTTGTCTGGTTTATAAATGTAATCAGGTGAGTAAGGCATCATCAATAATACTACCTACAGAAATAAAAGTCAGTTATACAAAAAAATGTAGAACAACATTCCTCAAAATGAGTTTGGAAAAACACTAGTGTTATTAAATGAAAGAGGTGTTTCACACATATCCAAAATGACTCTATGGTCATATATGTTTGGAAAACACTGAACTAAATAAAATTAAACAAATTTATAATGGCGCTTCTTTTATTTTTTAATATATTAGTACATTTTTGAAGCTCCAAATGCAAGACTGTTTATAATACTCTCAGAAAAAATGATGACATAGAGATGGCCTCACCATTAATAATTATATTTCCAGAAAAAATGAGTTAATTGCTACAACTAAACTCTCAACTGAAATGCAGAAAGGTATAGCATGCAAGTAGTCATGAGTATATTAAATCGGGTTTATAAAGATACTATGAAATAATTTTTATTTTGTAAAATTGACCTTTCAACACATTTCAGTATTTAAGACGAAAATTTTGTATTAAGAAGACTTCTACACTGTTGGTGGGAGTGCAAACTAGTGCAACCTCTATGGAAAACAGTATGGTGATTCCTAAAAGCTCTAAATATCAACCTCCCATATGACCCTGCAATCCCC
>NW_007085381.1:1013-1348 GCF_000164805.1 Carlito syrichta
GATGTTAAGTGTTCTCACCACAAAAGTGATAACTATGTGAGGTAATTCATGTGGTAATTAGCTATATTTAACCATTCCATAATGTATATATACTTAAAAATATCATGTTGTACACAATGAATGCATATGATTTTGTCTATCAATTAAAAAATAGATACTTGTTAAAATGAAAAAAAAAAAGAAGGAAGTAGAACTAAATTTGGAAAGGCAGGCAATCATGATGGAAACTAGATTTTGTTCAAAGCCTCTTTGAATTATAAAACAAAATTGAGCCGGGCTCGGTGGCTCAGCCTGTAATCCCGCGCCTTTGGGAGGCTGAGGTGAGTGGATTGCCT
>NW_007085381.1:1397-5220 GCF_000164805.1 Carlito syrichta
AACCACTTCTTATCAACAAGGGTGCCTGAACGAAGCATATTTGTATACCTAACCCTTAACTGTACCCCACAATATCATAAAAAATATTGACTAAAAAAATGCTGAGAGAGTAGATGTTAAGTGTTCTCACCACAAAAGTGATAACTATGTGAGGTAATTCATGTGGTAATTAGCTATATTTAACCATTCCATAATGTATATATACTTAAAAATATCATGTTGTACACAATGAATACATATGATTTTGTCTGTCAATTAAAAAATAGATACTTGTTAAAATTAAAAAAAAAAAGAAGGAAGTAGAACTAAATTTGGAAAGGCAGGCAATCATGATGGAAACTAGATTTTGTTCAAAGCCTCTTTGAATTATAAACAAAATTGATTGAACATAAATGGCATATTTTTTTAAAAGAAAAGTGCTGCCTCCCCATTAGAACAGAATAATTATCACCATATACATGAAAGGCATGGTAAGCACTAAGTTGCTTTCTAAAAGCTGCATAGATAAATGTGAATTTTCCTCAACACATTTTTCTTCTTATACAATTATTCTGCCAGAAAGAATTACCTTGGTTTGCTTTAGGTGTGAACATCTGACAAGTCATAACAAACTTCAGATGTGTAATATACAAGGATATTGTCCACATTTTTTCTGTAATGATGTTAAAGTCACAATGATTGTTTTTGTTTGTTCTGTTTTATTTTTTTGAGTTGGAGTCTCACTCTGTCACTCAGGCTGGAGTGCAAAGGCAGTCATGGCAATTCCAGCATCAACCTGCTAGGAGTGGGAGATCCTTCCATCTCAGCCTTCCAAGTATCCAGAACTACAGGTGTGAGCTACCACACCTGGCTAATTTTTTGATTTACTGTAGATATAGGCCTCACCAAGTCACCCAGGCTGTCCTTGAACCTGTGGGCTCAGGAAATCTCCTCACCTTGTCCTCCCAAAGTGCTGGGATTACAGGCTTGAGCCACTGTGCCTGGCCCACAATGATCTTTTTATGCAAATAATACCACATCATTTTCATGCATACACAATCATTTGATGGTTTCTGCACACACACAACCTACAGACACCCTATATGAGCTGACCTATGTTCTCTTTCTCAATCTCTCTCTTCCTTTCCCCCTCCTCCACAGATTCCATTCATATAAATCTTGCTATGTCTCAAACAAGGCAGAGTCACTTCTGCCTTAAGGTCTTGACAGGAGTTCTTTTCCTAGACCTTCACCTAGTTCAAGCACCTTCCCTAGCCCAGAGATTCTAGTTTAAATAGTCAGAGATCAGAAATAGGTAACAGTGTCTCTTAAAGATGGCAAGTTAGAAAGATGCCTTGGACAGAACAGGTAAATAAATGACTGACATAAATGAAGTTACCTACTCCCTGTCAAAAATATTCACACAGTAGAATGTATTTTAAATGCTGTGTGTAACATTTAGCATTTTCTACTTCATGGTCAAGATATCTATAATTGTCATCTACTCAATATTACACAATACAGTGACATTTTAGAAAGGCAAAAAGCTTTAAATGACTAACTTATTGGGGAAAATAATTAAGTTTCCAAGTTTATGCCACAATAAAAGAGAAGCTATATTTCATGATTATGTTGAATAAAAAGAGTCTTCAATTATATGGTAACAAAACTATTCATGGTGTATTAAACTCAGACTGTTGTTTGGGCTATTCCTTTTTAATTTTTTTAGATCAGAAAATAAAATGAAATATAAATTTTCACTGTAATATTTCTAGAAGGCAGTTTGTGTTTTATTGTTTTGCATTCAAGTAAACATGTCACGCCTTGCTATCTTTCCAAAAACAGCAGACAAATGGTTTCTGCTTAATCTCCTCCTTTAGTCTTGCCAATGACAGACAAGAGTACAGACAAGGGTACAGGATCAAATGTTCTGTGCACCCTCACCAAACCAAACACAAAAGCTTCACCACTGATTTAGTCAACACTAATAATTAAATCAATCTTCCTTCTAAGAAATCAGAAAAAAAATTTTACAAGTGGAAGCAGCTCTTACTGCCAAAGGGCTTTCCAAAATTTGATGCATCCAAGATTTGATGCCAGAAGAGGTGATAAAAACCTTGGAATACTTTAATAATTTTTAACCAGTAGAGGACATTTTAACTGTTTGAAAATCAGTGTTAGAAAAAAAATTATTGAGTTGCCTATGGTGTTTAATAGGGATGCTTTAAACACTATGGTAAGTAACTCTAGACATTTGGGATTGTGAGTAAGGGTCTTTTGGCTTGAAAATAATTTGCAATTTATAGTAAAAGCAAATGCTATTTTGTCCAGAATACATTCTTTTTAGTCATGAGTGACACTGTTTATAGGATCACAACCAGAGAAACTTAGAATAATGTAAGAAGAATCATCAAAGTAAACCAGCAAGGGACTAACTAGACAATGTCAATCAAAGAGAATTGGAGCTCAAGAGGCAACAGAGCACTTTGCCAATGGGGAAACAAAGCTCTCCAACATGGAGTTCACCTCATGTCACAAAATGTCAGCAAGGCTTGATAATAAAGATATTTGTAAAGGAACTGTCATAAAATATGGAACAATCACAAAACAAACACTAAAGTCCTCTCCTCTGCATTACTCTTCTGTATTAGTGCTCTACATAGCTAGTCTCCAGCCTTTTTCCTAGACTTTTTACTAACTGACTCTTTCCCCCTCTGTGGTAATAACCCTAATGTACCACTTTGCACAGTTCCTAAAGTTTGCCAGTTCATAAGTAACAGCTCAAATTGAGTTTCGCTTTTTAAGTCCTATGGTATTGTTAACATCACAAGGGAAAGCAAAGTCTTGTTATTCTAAAACTTTGATAAGGAACAAAGAACAATCAGCTATTTGTGGGACCTATCACCTTTCCTGTCTTTAGAAAAATAGCTAATGCTAAATTAACATAATTTTTAATATAATTCATCCTGCTCTTATATGTATAGCTATCTATGAAGTCACTATTTATATTCAAAACAATAAACTCAGACAAGTTTTTCCACAAGATTAATTTGATCACAACCTAATCAAGGTTTTAGTTTTGTATGTTGTAGAAGCATGAAGCAAAATGACAATAGGAAAAGCCCTCAATAACCTGCTAGTAGAGAAAATCATTCCAAGAGTTTGGCTTAGTTAAATAAATAGATATTTGCATTAGCAGGTAGTAGCTGTGTCACTGACTTTACTCTCATGTTTTAAGAACTATAAAACGCTATCATAATCCCATTTATTTCTTCTTTATACCATGTATTACTCTGGAGCCTAAATAATTACTTCTGTGTCATCAACAACAACTGGCAAAATGCTTGGCTTGTAAATGTAACTCAACACATATTTTTTGAGAAAATAAATTAATGTCAAAAAGGAATGAAATGAGAGCAGGGTGAAGGTATATCAGCCTTTAAGTACTTTGAAACACATATTTGACAACATCATATATTTATGATCCAAATTCAACTAAAATGCTAACTTTATCTGTGAAAAAGTCATAATTGATAAGATTTCCAATCCTTCTTTATAACTGTCTTATCATAGTTATGTTAGCACTTTTCAAAAATCAAAATAAACTTTTGGTTATTTTCTCAAAATAAAAGTAACCTAGAAAGTAAGAAAAAAAATTATATTTGAGTCCATTTTCCACTATACAGTTTAGATGCTGGAATGATTACTTGTTTTCTTAATATGTCAAGTACTTTGTGTTTTATAATTAGAAACTCCATTGGTATTAGAAGCAAGCTTACTGGCATTAGAAGCAAGCTCATATAAAATGCTGTGCAAGAATTAGGCTGTCTTAAGTTTTATACTG
>NW_007085382.1:0-793 GCF_000164805.1 Carlito syrichta
ATCCTTCCACCTCAGCCTTCCGAGTAGCCGGAATTACAGGCGCGAGCTACCACACCCGGCTAATTTTTTGATTTTTATTGTAGAGATGAGGTCTCGCCTGCCCAGGCAGGTCTCGAACCCGTGGGCTCAGGCAGTCCACTCACCTCAGCCTCCCAAAGGCGCGGGATTACAGGCTGAGCCACCGAGTCCGGCATCACATGATTTTTTAAAGAATACTTTTTATTGTTATCTACTGGTCAATTTTGTAAAATCTAAATGCATGCATTTACTTTTTTTTTCTTTTTTTTGAGTTAGAGTCTCAGTCCATCACCCTCCCCTAGCAGGTTCCCTTAACTGCCAATCCCACTCCCCTCCCCAGACAGTTTCCCATTATTCCCAAAAACTTTCTCATAATGTGAAAGGTACCTGTAGAAACCTAGAAGAAAGTTAGCTTATTATTAGCTTTTTTTTTTTTTTTACCTCAGTGTAACGATTAGCAAGCATTCAGACATTTGACTCCAGGACAAACAGCAGCCTATCCCATCCCCCATAGGCATATCTCTTTCAGATGCAGCCTCGGGACAACCCAAATGACCACCCACCTTTGGTCAAGGAATTTGTGAATTGTTAATGTCTAACAAGTCTCTTACAGGAAATCCCCCTCAGGTTAAGTTAATCAGCCCTCTGTGAACTTCCTGACACAGATAAGCCCCACCATGGCAGCAATCATGTGACTAACCCACCCATCTGCCTGCTGTCCATCATCTGACATCATCAGTACCTGCACTTGCTTGCCCTTTTGTGATGACATGGA
>NW_007085383.1:0-1145 GCF_000164805.1 Carlito syrichta
TAGCTCACATTAACATCACATTATAGAACAATGCAGTATGCTGGATGGGTATAAAGGAGCCTAGATAAGATCTGTCTCATTTCGCAGAAGAGGAAATCAAGTATTTTCGGGCAGGGTAATGATGCCTGTAAATTTCAGAGTTGACACTCAAACTCAAGTTCAATTTTATTTCCATCAGGCCTACATGATTTTTGAAACGAAACTCATAGTGCAAGGCTTGACAGATAAAAGCTCTTGTCCTTTGAACTGAGAAGTCTTATCTAGCCCTTGAATATTGCAAATAGGCTGTGAACAGCCTGATGTCCTATGCCAAAAAGACAAAATCTTAAATCCTAATTTTATAGATGACAGAGAGGAAAATCATTACTTTTCACTTTGCCCATTTGCAATTTTACATTGTAACTACCCAGGTTTGGGGAGCATTCTTGTTTCACTGAGACGTTCTAATTTAATAAATCAGAAAGGAAAAGAACAGAGCAAAACCATTAGATGAATGGCTTATTTAAAATTATCCAGTCTTGAGGTGAAATGCTCTGAGAAGCAATACAGCAAAGTGGCTCGGATTTCAAACCTGAATCTAGATTGCCTGGGGTGAAAAGTTTTCTCCCCTGTACTCAACTTCTCTGTGTGACCTTGAGTCAGGTACTTATCCACTTTGTGCCTCCATTTCCTTATCTGTACAATGAAACTGATGATAGGACCTATCTCATGAGGTTACTGTGAGATTTCAATTAATTAATACATGTAAATTTCAGGGTATGTCCATTATTATTCATTTCACAACTATGTATTTAGTGTTTACTATGTAAAGGGCACTGGGGATACAGTTTTTGGGAGGCAGAAGTGAGAGGATTGCCTGAGATCTCTGGTTCGAGACCAGTCTGAGCGACATGGCGAGATCTCGTTACTACAATAAACCAACATTAGCCGGGCATGGTAGCACAAGCCTGTGGTTCCAGTTACTTGGAAAGCTGAGGCAGAAGGATCACCTGGGTCCAGTGGGTGGATGTTGTGGTGGCTGTGAAGGTGCCACTGCACTCCATCCTGGGTGACAGAGACTCCAACTCAACAACAATAAAAAAGTCTTGCATTCATGGAACTTACTTTGTGATTGGGATAACAGATAGAAAATATAAACAATAAAG
>NW_007085384.1:0-1026 GCF_000164805.1 Carlito syrichta
CTGATAAATGATCTGTACTAGAATATAATAAATCTCCAGTTATAGTCAATGACTACCGTGTTGTACAACAGATACCTCCTATTTTAGTTGCTAATAAAAGGTTACACAACTCAAAAAAAAGAAATCTGAAGTGTAACAAGGTCAAATTTCGAAGATAAAAACTCAGCTTTCAGTAGAAGTTTCATTTTTCAGTTCTACAATTATTTATTCCAAGTCCAATATTTTTAGTAAAATATTACTGTATTTTATTGTAATTTACCTGGAAAACCTTACATTATAATTTTGCATGAAATTATTAAATATTGTGGATATCCTAGTTGTCAACATTTGCAGATCTTCTAATTTAGTGTCTGAACATTTTAATGATAAGCACAGCTCACATGTCATATCTAATAAGGCTGCTTTCCAGTCCAAAGAATGTCAGTATATGCAAAATAACTGAACATTTTCTTGTGTTTTATTATAACATGGGAAAAATGAAAATGTTGATAGTAATAATAAGAACTGTGAAACAAAAACCATACAATTGAAATAGAAATCATTAGGAATGTAGAAAGCAGTATTCTCTTGGTTCCAATCAGATGCTCACTTGGCTTAAGCTGTTAACAGCATTCATTGAACTGTGAATGCAATCATCTTGTATAAAACCCTGTAATTAGACTATCAAAGATTATATCTGCAGTGTAAAGGGTAAGTAAAAAATTTATTCTCTCAGAATAATATGTAAAATTATTGTTTGTGCTTTACATACATATGTGTAGATATATGTGTGTATATATGTATGTGTGCATATGTCTCTCTTTCCCACAGATCGAAAAGTTTGAAAGTTGAGCTTTGTAAAAGTCTAAACAAGCAAAGTGAGCAAGAGCATCACCACGTGGTAGAATACTGAAAGTGAAAATGTATGCACCTCATACTCTATCAGAGACTCTTCAACCTATTATAGAAGAAATATTTAAAGAAGGAAATAGTGATCATCCCCACTAGCTCTCCACTTAAAAGCCTGATTTTGGGGTTCTTAAACCT
>NW_007085385.1:0-735 GCF_000164805.1 Carlito syrichta
ACCTGGTGCTCCTGTGATAGGTGCATATATGTTTAAGATGAATGTTTCTTGCTGTGAATTAAAAGTTTGATCACTATTTAGTTAGTGTCTTTCTGTCTTTTTTAATTTTTGATGGTTTGAAATCTGCTTTGTCTTATATCAGAATAGTCTCGCTTACTCTTTTCTGCATTTTATTTGCTAGAAAGACCCTTTCCCAGCCTTTAACTTTGAGCCTACAGTTACCCTTTGCAGTGAGGTGAATTTCCTGCAGGCAGCAAAATGTTGACTGCTACTCATTGGAGACTATATTAACTCATTTGCAACCACTGATGTGAATTCACGTCATTCCAAATTCTGTTCCTGGTTGCCAGATATGTGAATTTACTTCATTGCCAATTCTGGTTCTGAATGCTGCAGTGCTGCCATATGTATGTGTTATTATATTTTGCTTGATAATGAATAGTCTCGCAAGGATAAAGAAAGTTAATTGACATGACTATCTGATATCTACTGTGCAATGTTACTGATTTACATAGTTGGTAAAAAATGCAGATTGGTCATAACTTTGTTGCAATCAGTGTTGTATACTTGTATTTTGATAATTTCATGGATTTCAGACTTCAGAGTTAGAAATGATTTACCATCATTATGGAAAATAAAGAAATATATGCTGCTCGTCTCGGTGGCTCATCCTGTAATCCCGCACCTTGAGAGTCTGAAGTGAGTGAATTGCCTCAGCCCGCGGGTTCGAGACCC
>NW_007085386.1:0-2212 GCF_000164805.1 Carlito syrichta
TCTCTACAATAAATAAAAAAATCAGCCAGGCGTGGTAGCACATGCCTGTGATTCCGGCTACTTGGAAGGCTGAGGCAGAAGGATCGCCGGAGCCCAGCAGGTAGAGGCTGCGGTGGCCGGGAGCGGCCACTGCACTCCAGGCTGGGTGACAGAGTGAGACTCCAACTCAAAAAAAACAAAAACAAAAACAAAACAGTCATACAATTCCTGTGGTAGATGACTTGAAATTCTTGATTTGGTAATATGTGAAGAAGAGGGAAAAAATGGCTTTTAAGTCACAAGGTTTTTCTTTGGAAAACTGCTAAAAATTGGTTTTCCCTATGCAGCAGGCAAAAGAGAACTTCTAATCTTTGGAGTCTGGCTTTTTTCTATTTCACGAGATAGAGACAGCAACTTCTAAGTTTTGATAAACCTTCATAATGTTTTCAAAAACTGCTAATTTACAAATACAGGCATAAAAGAAACACGGTCCTGCCAAAATGGGTAACACAGGGCTCTGAACTGCCGTGTTGTCATCAGATACAAACATGCTTAAATGAACAGCCACTGACATTTTCCAGATGAAGTGAAAACATTGGAGGAGACAGGTCTGATTATAATCTTGACTTCAAAAAATTGCTATTCTGCATTTTGTCTTGATGTTTGTCTTAGCTATCTTTCTTACTTTTGTATTTTTATACAAAAATTAATCGATGTATGCAAACGAAATTGCTAATTCATGCATTAAAATTCATATATTAAAACAAGAGAACTCACTTAGATCTGTATCTATATCTATATCTGAAAGAGAGAAATAGAGATAGATGGATAGACAGATAAATAGATGCAGATGTAGATATTTACCTATATATAGCTTATTAGAAAGAAGACCAAAACAATTTTTACTTCTTTTATTTCAGCAAAAATTCTCATTTCTCCTAAGTGAAGTAAAATATTGTATTCAAATAAATTATATTTTATCAACTATTTAGATATCTCTAAAGTGTTTATTGTTTACCAAATTTCAGTACTCTTATTCATTCAAAATTATCGCCTCTCCATATTTTGCTTTCATACACTAGTGTTTGCATTTTTGTATCTATGGAGCTTGGGAAGAGAAACTTGAGGATGTGGGGGTTGGAAATGTTTCTAGTAGGCTTTTATTCATTTGTTCCAAGCCTGAGGCATGAAGACGCTCAGGCAGAGTATGGTTGAAGAAAAAGCAGAGACTTGGGAGCTGGAAACCTGCAGTTAAGTCCCATTTATGGAGTCTACTTGTAGGACTTCTGACATTTCATTCACTGTCTTTGCACCCTGTTTCTTCATCTTTCAAATGTGAATATTATGTTTTATGTTTTACACTGAATTATAAGGGTGTCAAATGTGATTAGCTAAAAATGATTTGTAACCCATAAATCAGTATATGAATATACCCTATGAATGCATGTAAAAAATATTTTAAGCTGTCCCCCCTTATTTTCCACCCTATTTTCTATCCCCTCACTGTCCTATCATTTCAGACTCTGTCACAATCTAGAAATTAAACTGCAGAGTATATTTTAGGCTTTTTGTTCCTTTTTGATATTGGTTTGAAAATGAGATTATATTATTTATTTATATGGAAGAATTGCATGGATGACTTATCCTTATAGGAGTGTGAATGGTGAATGGTGAATCAGACCATTGTTTACAGGTTTTCCAGAAGCATCTGGTGCTTTGACCTTGGCAATGGTGCCTGATGAAGAGGAGGAGCAGGACCAAGAGAAGTTGCAGCGGTCAGAGATAAACAGATCTCTTCCTGGCTGTGACAAAGGTTCAAATGTTGCAACATTATTATTATTGTTATTTAGTCGAAGTCTCACTCAGTCGCCCAGGCTGGAGTGCAGTGGCATGCTCACAGTCACCCCAGTATCGACTGCCTCAGTCTTTCAAGTAGCTGAAACTACAGGCATGCGCTACATGCCTGGTTAATTTTTTGATTATTGTAGAGATGAGATCTCACCAAGTTGCCTGGGCTGGTCTTGGTCTCACAGGCTCAGGCAATCCACTCGCCTCGGCCTCCTAATGTGCTGTGATGACAGGCTGAGCCACCGAGTCCGGCCTGCAACATTATTTTTTAATTTATGTAGAGGCTTTAGACATCTCTATTTCACAGAAATTTATCATAAGAAAACTATGCCCAGTTCAAACTTCTCTCTAGAGGCATGGATTATCCATGATGCCATTTGACCTT
>NW_007085387.1:0-832 GCF_000164805.1 Carlito syrichta
AACACTGGTTAAAAAAACAATTTCTTCACTAAGTCTCTCCGAAACACATTGTTTATTTGCTTCAGTAAGCCTCTAAAGATGTTTTGTGGCTTTACAAGTTCCAAGTTTGAAGTTGAAATTCTTAGGAGGTACATTATGTGCAAGTTTGACATTTAAAATGTATGGGGCTACCATGCTTTTGTTAAAACACTTTATATTACATAAAGGGGGGAAAGGCAAGGCTCTCAAATTTCCACAGACACTGGAGCATTTCAGATTTTATAGTTCACATTATTCCTATGGAAGAACGCACTGATGGTGACGACACTGGAAAGTGAATTCCTTAGGTCGTGGGAGCATAATGCCAAACATGAGCGGCCTGCAGCCCTGGGTCATCTCATGAACAAACCTGCTATGTCAGGTAGGATTTCTGGCTTGCTTGGCCCTGAGAGACAAAGTATGCCTGAAAAGAGACTTTTGAAGGTCCTACAGAGCATTCAATTTTTCTGCTTGTTTTTTCACAAAATTCTTCTTGCAGCAGTCTAACACCACCCAACCATGTTCTGAAGGCAGAAACAATCGTAGTTCAGGAGACCTGGCAATTTCTTTGTCCCATGACAGAGAAAATACATGCTTTTAGAATCTGGGGGAATGAAATGACACCAAAAGTTTTCTATTAGAACTTGCCACTGTCCCAATTCTGCAACCTGCTTTTAAACTTCAATACTAATTATAAACCAAGAGTCACTAACTCCTTATCTGACACCATCTTTTTAAAAGTTGGAGAAGCTAGATTTTTTTTAAATGACTAAAATATTTGTTTTTTACAATTATATCTTTCATGAAACCTTTT
>NW_007085388.1:0-1288 GCF_000164805.1 Carlito syrichta
TCGGTCATATGGAAGGTCAATTTCTAGTTCTTTCAGGAATTCCACACCATCTTCCAAAGAGGCTTCACCAGTTTGCATTCCCACCAGCAGTGTAAAACCATTCCTTTTCTCCCAAATCCTCACCAGCATCTGTTATTGTTTGTTATGTTAATGGTGGCCATTCTTGCTGGTGCCTTCCTTGGCAGCCTCCTTGACATCTCTCTCTCCTACCCACCCCATCCCCATCCACATTTCTCCCTTCCTTCCAGACCATATAGCAGTCAATTGTAAATGTCTCTCAAATCTGCCTTCTTCTTTCCATTTCCTAATAAACTCTAAATAAGCTTAGGAAAAGAAATGAAAACTGTGACATCCAAAAGAAAAATGTAGACAATAACTCATTGGAATGGGTATGAAAGTTTTAAGCACAAATTAAAAAGCAGCTGTGTTAATCATATTGTCACAGATTCATGTTGTTGCATAGAATGGAAATTGTTCACATGACAAAAACAAGCAAAATTTAAAAGATAATGACAACCAGAAACATGTTGAAACACATGACAAAAGGGTGACATGTATATTCTGTTAAACAATCTTACAAATGCCAATGAGGAATTTAATACAACCTTCATCTAAAAGGTTGGAGACATTACTTTTTCAATTACTAATGGCCAGTAAACATGATAAAAAGCATGCCACTCTATGGATAAAAATGCTAATTGTAAAAATGAAATATCAATATCATTTGTTACCTAAAAAAGTAGCTCACGGTGAATGTAGAAATTGATTCATCTTTCCAGGAAATCAGTTTGAAAACATGTTTAAGACTCATCAAAGTGGGCATATCCTCTGACTCAGGAATTCTAGGAAACCTCTCTTAAGAGCTATACACAAGAATGCGTGTTCTTAGTGCTGTTTATTTGACAAGAATACATGGAAACAATGACAACAACAGGAATAAGTTACAGTTTATTCCTTTGTTTTTGTTTTTGTTTTTTGAGTTGGAGTCTCACTCTGTCACCCAGACTGGAGTGCAGTGACTGCTCCCGGCCACCACAGCCTCGACTTGCTGGGCTCTGGTGATCCTTCCACCTCAGCCTTCCAAGTAGCTGAAACTACAGGTGCACGCTACCACGCCTGGCTAATTTTTGATTTATTGTAGAGATGAGGTCTCATCAAGTTGCCCAGGGGGGTCTCGAACCCGCGGGCTCAGGCAATCCACTCACCTCAGCCTCCCAAAGTGCTGGGATTACAGGCTGAGCCACCGAGCCCAGCTCAGTTTATTCCTTTTATGATTGTTAGGTATTTA
>NW_007085389.1:0-772 GCF_000164805.1 Carlito syrichta
CAGCCTGGGCAACTTGGTAAGGCCTCATCTCTACAATAAATCAAAAATTATCTGGGTGTGGTCGTGCAGGCCTGTGGTTCTGGCTACTTGAGAGGTTGAGGCAGAAGAATTGCAATTGCCTGAGCCCAGCAGGTCGAGACTGTGGTGATCGTGGGTGGCCACTACACTCCAGCCTGGGTGATGGAGTAAGACTCCGACTCAAAAAAAAATTGTAATACTTAAAAAATACACCCACAATAAAAGATGAATACAAGTCACATTTGACTTCTGCCATTGCAAGAGGAGCTCAAAACGTGGTTCCCATTGGCATCCAGATATTTCTGATGATAGCGAATGACTACAGTACTTGCTGCTGGATAAGGCCTCCTGGGTCTTCCCTTGTGCACATCACACCCAGGACCAGGCATCTCACACTCCTCAAGGAAGCATGCTATATTCAGATGTGTGGGAGGCTCTGTTGCATATTCACACTTCCGTTGTTATTGCACACTTCCATTGTCAATGTCCACAGAGTTCTCAAACTTGAAACATCACTTCAGAATGTTCTTGCAGTCCTCAAAGGACAACAATGCTTCTGCCAACCATGCTCCTGTCATTTTCTTTGACTGTCCTGCCTGACAAATGGTAACACTGGCATTCAGTTGATGAATGTCATTTTTTGAGTGAATGTCCTAATGTTAAACCCAAAATTCTAAATCCGAGAGACCACCAAAGAGCCAGCTCCCATGCAAACACACGAGGGTCTTTATTCAGCTCGAGTCTGGGCTCACAA
>NW_007085390.1:0-588 GCF_000164805.1 Carlito syrichta
CAGCTTTCAGGTTTGCTCTTCCAGCAGGGCTCTTCATCCCCAGAATCTCATCTGTGGATCCTTCGTTCCTGCTCATGGAAGTTGTGTTTCAACGCAGGTCCTGAGTCACCTGGAGACAGGACATGAACTCTTGCCAGGATGTGCAGCAGAGGGCCAGAGACTTCATCTCTGAATCCCCTAATTCTTCACAGAGAAATGGTTCACGACATCCTCCCAGCCCACGCTCGGAGATGATCCCAGGAGATGATCTGGAACAAGGCTTGTCCTGGCCTGGCTCCCTTGCTACCTGAACTCTCAAGTTTGTGTTTTTATCTGCCATACCCTGGCAGAATGGTTGTAAACTTTAAGGTCTAGGGTCCCCTTTGATCACTCCTGATTTGCCCTTTGACCCACACAGGGGGTAGAGAGGCTCAAGGACCATGTGCCCTTGCTGTTTTGCCCCCAGCTGGCTCCTCTGCAAGCAGCTGACTCCCCTCTAGGTTGGGCCAGCTGCCCAGGCACAGAAGAGAAGTCAGGCTGGGAGGGCATTGACTGGCCCAGCCCAGCCCAGCCTTTCACAGCCTTCCCTATATCAGGGGTCAGGGGCAA
>NW_007085391.1:0-789 GCF_000164805.1 Carlito syrichta
CTTCAGTCACCACCAATATACTCTCTGTGTGATGCAGTATATCTATTGAGACACTTTTTTCATTGCTCAAAACAGTTTTTGAGCTCATCCATTTTGGTGCCTTCTAGTGCCTCTGACATTTTTTATTTCACCTCTTCTACATTGGCAAAATGTTTCTCTTAGAGGACTTTTTTCATCTGTGGAAACAAAGAAAAATTTGGTTACAATGAGATCAGGTGAACAGGGAAGGTGGAGCATTAGGTTCCAGCTTCTTTTGGTCAAAAACTGCTGAACATTCAATGGTGTGGACAGACATACCTGTAAATCACCTATCATGAAATGGGCAAATGTGTTGAAAGAATCATAACAAAAATTCACTGAAGCTGAATGCAACCTCTCAGTATACTAGCTGACACACTGATGCCGATGGGTTCCTAAGACACTTACCTAGTGGGGGGCATTTGTACTACAGGGAACCCACTCTCCAAAAGACAATTTTGTTTTTTTGGGGTCTTTCTCCTGTTTCCGAGTAAGATTACATTCTGAGATATTGAAGATTAGGCCTTCTACAGATGAATTTTGGAGGCACACAGTTCAACACAAAACATTACCTGTTTAGTAATTCTTTATTTTTATTTTTTTGTTTTGTTTTTTTTTTTGAGTTGGTGTCTCACTCTGTCACCCAGACTGGAGTGCAGTGGCCACTCCTGGCCACCGCATCCTTGACCCGCTGGGTTCTGGCGATCCTTCTGCCTCAGCCTTCAAGTAACTGGAACTACAGGCTCGTGCTACACGCCCGGCTGATTTTTT
>NW_007085392.1:0-843 GCF_000164805.1 Carlito syrichta
TTTTTTTTGTTTTTTTGGCAGTTCAGTTTTTAAAATGAGAGCCAAACAAAATGGGGTTACATTCTGATCTCAGCCTACGAGCTTCCAGTTTGCAACCTCTGATCTAATTCTCTCCTCAGCTACCTGTGTTCTACTTTAGTTTGAAGCTGTTAGGATTGGGGTTGGCAGGGAAGGACATCGCAAATGCAGCCAGAAGAACAGCACTAAAGGCAGATGGAGAAGAGAGTTCTACTACACAACTTCAAGCTTTCTCCTGTGTGCCGGAAGGTAAGGAAGGCAACATCAGAGCTCTGGGAGACCAGAGCAACCCCACCCTCACATAGCTCTGTCTCTTCACTACCACTGTGGGCTTCCATCTTTACTAACCTTAGAGAGTTTCCATCCCATGAGAAAGGCTTTTCTAGGATGTTGAATGCTATGACAAACAATGTTGTGTTGACTTACCTATACACATCTCATCATCTATTTCTGCATCTCCTATGCACTGAAATTTAAATTCATTTAAGGAATCTGCAAACTTCTACTTTGCTGAAAACAAATCTAGAGAGAAAAAGAAAAATCAGAAATTACTGAAAGTACATTGGCTTTCTGATTTGTTGAACTTCTTGTTCCTTCTGTGAAAATGACAGCAAAAGATTTGTTCTGGTCCATTTAGAAGCAAAAAATAAGCCAGGTTCAGTGGCTCAGCCTTGTAATCCCGCTCCTTTGGGAGGCTGAGGTGAGTGGATTGCCTGAGCCTGTGGGTCCCAGACCCGCCTGGGCAAGTCGGTGAAACCTCATCTCTACAATAATCAAAAATTAAACAGGCATGGTAGTGTGCACCTGTAGTTCCAGCTACTTGGA
>NW_007085393.1:0-663 GCF_000164805.1 Carlito syrichta
CTATATGCCTGTTCCTATACCAATACCAAGCTGTTTTGATGATTGTAGCTTTATAGTAAAGTTTGAAGTCTGGTAATGTGATACCACCTGCTTTGCTTTTTTTGCTGAGGATTGTTCTGGCTATTCTTGGACGTTTGTGTTTCCATATGAATTCCTGTTTGTTTTTTTCTAGGTCTGAGAAGAATGTTGCTGGTAATTTGATGGGTATTGCATTGAATTTGTAGATTGCCTTAGGTAAGATGGACATCTTCACAATGTTGATTCTTCCAATCCATGAGCATGGAATATTTTTCCACTTGTTTGTGTCATCTTTGATTTCTTTGAGCAGTGTTTTGTAATTTTCATTGTAAAAGTCTTTCACATCTCTGGTTAGGAAGATGCCAAGGTATTTCATTTATTTTGTGGCTATTGTGAATGGAATTGTGCTTTTTATTTGGGTTTCTGTTTGTTTATTATTGGTGTAAAGAAATGCGATTGTCTTTTGCACATTTATTTTGTATCCTGAGACTTTGCCAAAGGCCTTTATCAGTGTAAGGAGGTTTTTGACAGATTCTCTTGGGTTTTTAAGGTACACAATCATATCATCTGCAAAGAGAGATAACTTGACTTCCTCTTTACCTATTGGATTCCCCTGATTGCTTCTCTTCTCTGATTGCTCTACCC
>NW_007085394.1:0-936 GCF_000164805.1 Carlito syrichta
CATCCCTATCGCAGTCCATTCTTCTTTCTAACGTTGGCTTCTGATATTCACTGATCTGTTTTGTGTCTTAATGATTTTGTGAATTATAATTTTATGTAATTTAATTAAAAAGTTGTTTTTATGTCTGGCATCCTTTAGTGAACTTACCACTTAAGAATCATTTGTGGGCCAGGATCAGTGGCTCAGCCTGTAATCTCAGCACTTTGGGAGGCCGAGGCGAGTGGATTGCCTGAGTCCGAGGGTTTGAGACACACCCAGGCATCTTGGCGAGAACTCGCCTCTGTAATAAATCAAAAATTAGACGGGCATGGTAGGACGGGCCCGTAGTTCCGGTTACTTGGAAGGCGGAGGCGGAAAGAACGCTGGACCCAAAAGGTCAAGGCTGTGATGGCTGAGAGCATACCACTGAATCCAGTCTGGGTGACGGAGTGAGAATCCAACTCAAAAAATAAAATAAAAGAAGAAGAAGAATCATTTATGTTGTAATGAGCATTATTACTTCCTTTTTTCCTTAACTGCTGAGTATTATTTCATCATATGATACAGGTTGGATTCAGTGACTTATGCCTACAACTCCAATATTATGGGAGTTTTATCTAGGAGAATTGTTTGAGGCCAAAAGTTTGAGACCAGCCTGATAAGCATAGCAAGATCCCATGCCTGAAACACACTGGCACCTCTAGCTGTTCAGGAAGATGAGAAAGGAGGATCATTGAGCCCAAGAATCGAGAATGAAACCACGTCTGCAAGCCAGCCTGGGCAACAAAATGAGACCCTGTGTATAAAACACAAAATATGTTGATCCACAGGAGATAAACCTTGAATCAGAAAACTTGAATCTCTTGTAATGGACAGTAAGCCCATCTGCTCTGCCCTAGCGTGAGACATTTTTAAAATTTACCAGACATTCAGGATTTCTGCATTTTGCTCTGGAGG
>NW_007085395.1:0-1125 GCF_000164805.1 Carlito syrichta
CAATGCTCAGGAGATAACTAAGCCACTTATCTCCCATACATTAATGTCACTTAGACAGAACTCTAGCTTTGAGTCAGGGGTAGAGGACTCTGCCCAGCAGGAGGTTTTTCAGGCCCAGGTACAAGCATCTGCTATAGGAAGAAACCCCCATATGGGTTCATGTGAGGCAGGAAGGGCAGAGAAGTTTGCTGTGGGCTGAGCCCAGGAAAACATCTACGATGTCTGCCTCTGGGCTCATTGCATGACATGGAGAAGAGTGTAGGTTTGTTTCTGATCTGAGGTTTAAATGCAGATTCAGTAACTGCCCGCCCACTGGAAGATGGGGGACCAGGGAGGAAGAGGAGCAGTATGCCCCAGAGTGAAACTCCCTAATCCCAGTCCCCGGTGTCTGAGTCATGGCCCAGGGAGGAGGCAGGCACAGGAGAAAGCCTCTTCCATATATTTACAAAGAACCGAGAACATTGTCTCCAAGGAAATACTCTTGAGATTCTTTATGGCTTATTAAAAAAGTGGAAAGTATTAAATAGTTTTATCTGAAATCTGAAATACTCCACTAGTAAAATAAATGTTTGTCTTTATTTTTGTGATGTTGAGAGATATTTTTGATTTCCAGTGCTTGCTAATCTGTTAGTTCTCCTTAGTACAGGTATTTATATTATAAATTAACAAGGGAAAGTAAACCAACAACGGGGTTTTAATTGCATATAATTACTTGGTGTCCCAAAGTATTTTACAATTGAAAAAATTTGTCTGAAAATTTTGATATTTAGTGAATAGAATTTAGGGTAATTTCTGTATTTCCCCCAACTGCCTAATAGTCTTTATAACAAGGAAATAGAAGCACAGTGAGAATCCTGAACTGAAACAAATTTACTCATGAGAGTGATTAAATGAGTCTGTTTGTCTTTGATTCAATAGGAATCCAAAACAAAGTTGATCTGATCAACAAGGATCAGTAGAGAAGTTAGTGAAGATTCTCTTTCTTTGAAACTGGTAAAGTCGAGACGGGGCAAGATGGCGACGGCATAGGTGAACTTGTGAGATTCTCTGAACGTGAGTTCCCCAAAAAGGCTATCACTTCGCTACCCCCTTCCCCCATCCCACCACCAACCGCGCTGGGGGGCA
>NW_007085396.1:0-721 GCF_000164805.1 Carlito syrichta
CCCAGGATGAGCCTACTTGGTCATGATGGATGATTTTTGAGATGTATTGCTGAATCCGGTTTGCTAGGATCTTGTTGAGAATTTTAGCATCTATGTTCATCAAAGATATTGGCCTGTAGTTCTCTTTCTTTGTTGGATCTTTACCTGGCTTGGGTATCAATGTGATGTTGGCTTCGTAAAATGATTTGGGGAGAGTTCCATCTTTTCAATCGCCTGGAATACCTTCAGTAGGATTGGTATCAGCTCCTCCTTAAATGTCTTGTAGAATTCTGCTGGAAAGCCATCTGGACCAGGGCTTTTTTTTGTAGGAAGTTTTCTTATTACGTGGTCGATTTCCTTGATTGTTATTGGTTTATTTAGGGTATCAATTTCTTCTTGTTCCAACCTAGGTAGGTTGTGTGATGTCAGAAAGTCTTCCATTTCCTTCTGGTTTTCAAGTTTGTTTCCATACAAGTGTACGTAGTAGTCTCTAATGATCTTTTGTATTTCTTCAGGGTCAGATGTGATGTCATCTTTTGTGTTTCTGATTGTGTTTATTTGGTTTTTTTCTCATTTTTTCTTGGTCAGTCTAGCTAGGGGACCATCAATCTTGTTTACCCTTTTGAAGAACCAGCTTTTTGTTTCATTGATTTTTTGTATTATCTTTTTGTCTTCTATGTCCTGGATTTGGGCTTTTATTTTTGGTGATCTGGATTCTTCTGCTGAATTAGGGTTTTTGTGG
>NW_007085397.1:0-665 GCF_000164805.1 Carlito syrichta
TCTAGCCCAGGATCTCATACGGTAAACGTGTGCCCTATAACGAACAGGACAAAAGTCGAAGTCTCGAGCATGTCGAAAAACGGCACGAGCACGTCAAAGACGGTATGCGGAAGGTTTAGGGAAAGAAAGGTACGAAGGGAATCCCACAAACCATCTAGCTTGCCAAAAACAGTCAGATCGACGAATCCGCCATTAATCTCAAGCACCGACGTTAGGCCAGAACGAAATTAGATCAAAGTAACAGAATTTTCTTAAAAACCTAAATCCATCGATCCTCAGTAAACAGCGGCATCGTTTAAAAGCGGTCCAATAGAATGCTCTCATTCGGACGGGGCCCATCGATCTTTCAGTCTATCGGTCAAATACGATTTCAGTTGAATGCCTTAAAACATAAAACTCTGCTTCCGTAGTACCTTTCCGGACCGAAGTCGTCAGCAAACTCACGTCTTTAGATTCCAACCGTGAAGGGTTTACGTCAGGTCAGTCAAGACGGCCGGAGTCTAAAGGGCGTCATTCAGTGCAAATCGCTAGCAACTTTGAAGTCCTTCAAAACTCTCATTCAAGACGTGTGTGGGCCGGGCTCGGCGGCTCAGCCTGTCATCCCACACCCCGGAAGGGTGAGGTGAGCGAATCGCCCGACCCCGCGGGGTCGAGACCCGCCCGGG
>NW_007085398.1:0-549 GCF_000164805.1 Carlito syrichta
AACTCCTGGGCTCTAGCGATCTTCCCACCCCAGCCTCCCAAGTAACTAAGTAACTGTGTCACCACACACAACTTATTATATATATATATATATATATATATATATATATATATATATATATATAATATATAAGTAACTGATTATATATATACACATATATAATATATATGTGTGTATATATATATATATATATATATTTTTTGTAGAGACAGAGTCTCGCCATGTTGCTCAGACTGGTCTTGAACTCTTAGTCTTAAGCAGGAAAAACACTTTCTGAGCCGGGCTCGGTGGCTCAGCCTGTAATCCCGCCTTGGGAGGCTGAGGTGAGTGGAGTACCTGAGCCCGTGGGTTCGAGACCCGCGTGGGCGACTTGGCGAGACCTCATTTCTACAATAAATCAAAAAATTAGCTGGGCGTGGTAGCGCGCGCCTATAGTTCCAGCTACTTGGAAGGCTGAGGCGAAAGGATTGATGGAGCCCAACAGGTTGAGGCTGTGGTGGCTGAGAGCACTGCACTCCAGTCTGGGCGACAGAGTGAGATTCCAACTCA
>NW_007085399.1:0-816 GCF_000164805.1 Carlito syrichta
CCTGGATAGGCAAGTGGAGAATGCTTGGAGGTGGAAATGTTAGATCTTGCAAGATCCAGTCCTTGGAATAAAAAAGGCTGTCTGTGTCAAAAAATAAAAATAAAAATAACTGAAAGAGACGGGGATCACTCTGTCACCCAGGCTGGAATACAATGACACAATGGTAGCTCACTGCAGTCTCAAACTCCCAGGCTCAAGTGACCCTTCTGCCTCAGTCTAACCATGTTCGGCTATTTTATTTTATTTTTTGTAGAGATGGGGTCTCGCTATGTTGCCCAGGCTGGCCTAAAGCAATCCTCCTGCCTACGCCCTCCCAAAGTGCTGGAATTACAGGCATGAGGCTCCGCACCCCTTGTGAGAAGTTGCAAACTACCAAATTAACCTTATATCTGAGAACATCTTTCAGGCTCCCCTGGGAGATGTCCTCCAAGTCTATGTGCCAATCCTTGGTATATCCTGTCCCAGGATGTGACATTGTCCACATCCCAGCTCCCTGGCCCTTAACACTCCCCAGAGCATGGAGAATGAAACCCCAACACCAGGCTGAAAGGCTGTGCTCACATCTCCATTGCCTGGTGAAGCCCTACAGCAAGATCACCCAGCTCCGAGATCTCCCCTCTGATAATATCTCAGTCCCGTCAGGTGTGGTGGCTCAAGTCTATAAACCCAGCACTTTGGAAGGCCAAAGCAAGAGAATTGCCTAAGCCCAGGAGTTTAAGACCACCTGGGGCAACTTGGCGAGACCTCCTCTTTACATAAATCAAAAAATTAGCCAGGCGTAGCAGTGCAAACCTATGGTTCTGGCTACTTGGAAGG
>NW_007085400.1:0-746 GCF_000164805.1 Carlito syrichta
AATTAACTATTCAATGAGGGTTTAATTGTGATTCTTAGAAAAAAAAATTCATTACAAGTAGAGATTCTTTCAAGAGTCTAGTAGAAAAAAAATTCAGAACACTCTGGTGAATGCCTCTGAAATGTTACATTGTTGCTATAGTTGTGACAATTTTTCAACTACAGTACTGCTGTGGAATCCAATTTAACACATGCCTTGTCCTCATCTAGTGACAAGTGTCAACCACTGGGCTCTTGATATCACCTATCATCCTTGGTATCCAACATTAGAGTCATAGACTCTTACAAAGGGAAGAGATTTTGGTAGTGTGTCTCCCATGTAATCCTTTTTTTTTTTTTTTAGTCAGAGTCTTACTCTGTCACCCAGGCTGGAATGCAGTAGCATGCTCATGACTACCAGAGCCTCAGACAATCCATCTGCCTCAGCCTTTCAAGTAGCTGGAACTACAGGCATGAGTCACCATTCCCAGCTAATTTTTTGATTTATTGTAGAGATGAGGTCTCACCATGTTGCTCAGGTTGGTTTTGAACCCTTGAGCTCAGGCAGTCCTCTTGCGTCTGCCTCTCAGAGTGCTGGAATTACAGGCACAAGCCACAATGCCCGGCCCCATGTAATCCTTAATAGATAGCTGCTTTCCCTGGAACACTGGGTCTCGAATATGAGTGTCTGCCCTGGTCATTCTCACCAGGTGAGGGAGGTCACATTGGAGAGCATCATGCTGAGATATTACTGGGGGTTGCTCAATA
>NW_007085401.1:0-698 GCF_000164805.1 Carlito syrichta
GGTTCTGATGATGATGTGAAGGGTTCCTGGGGTGCTGGGAGTACCAGGGTGGACCCAATGAACCAGTGACCCTGTGACACATACTTGCTTTGCGGGGTGGAGGGCATGGGCTGGCGGCATTGGGCAGGAGGGACAGAACAAAGGAGTGCAGTGCAGCGGGTGGGGGCACACCATTACGAGGCATGGCGGCCGTGTCAGAGTAGGCGGTGATAGCAGTGGTGGATCCCTGGCCACCAAAGTGACAGCTCCGTAGATGCTCGGCTCGGGCCCTTTCACAACTCTCTAACGTTGCAGGATAAGGGGTGCCGCACGCATGCTCGCGATATGCATGCTCACCGCATGCCCCCTTATCCTATCACGCCCTGGAAACCTCCCACGAGATATCCCTCCTCACTCTCCCCCCTGGTCCTCCAATGCAGCCTCCTCTCCCAAATTCACGGGATGCTGCCCACCACGTGCAGGCTGTGCTGCCAGTTTCCCTCTGTCCTGCCCCGGCCAAAGACCACAGACATGGTGGCCTTTGTAACTCTGTCCCATGCACTCACACTCACACACTCGCACACCTCACTTTTGCTGGACTCCCTCACCCGTGTTTTGGTAAGTCTGGGTGGATTCCCAGGTTCTGTTGTAAGGGCATCCAGTCAGTGTCCTCTGATACAGAAGTAATACTGTCTATGCAACTTCACACAACTTTGGGC
>NW_007085402.1:0-752 GCF_000164805.1 Carlito syrichta
AAGTTTTCCAATTCTTAATTCTAATATATAAAGTTGACAGCAGCAGCAAAGCTTCTAAAACCTAAATGTAAATTGTAAATGTACTAAGGCAAAAACTTCGATAGTAGAAAGTGGAGGCGATGAAAATTCTTAAAGTTAACTATATTCTTATTAAACCTAAAAATATTCTGATTGATTATGTATGAACTAACATGATTCGTAGCATGCCCTATTCTACAATACCTTCTATGAATAAAATAAATTCAATTTCTATAATAGGTAGAAAAGAGACCTTACACTAACTGTAGCTAAAGCCGACCCAAAAGAATGCAGCCCAGTCCAAAGTACATGCTGGGCCCAAACTCTGTGCTGGGCCACTCTCGAAAATCATCTTCACCATTGAAAAGCTGCAAACAGCTCTCCCTAAGTATATTCTTTTAAATCTTACACAGATGCTTGTACCATATAAAAGGCTCCCAAATGTGACCTGAGTTTGAATTATATCTAATACCTAGGCCGAAACCGCAGTTTATGGGAAACAGGAACAATGGGTTTCTAGAGTCAGCTATGCCTGTCACAGTCACAGAGTCTTCAGCTTAGGCCAGCAGAGTTCCTTTAGGTTGTTCTTGTGCTGCATGGCAAAATGGGGAGGAAAATGGGGTCTACGGCTCTCGAACACGTCCTAGCGGTCTCGAGGTCCACGGCCCTCCCTGATCCCTAACACTCAGTGGGCCTCCGTGGCCGGCTCCCAACAGGCTGGGAGTGGCCAAGGA
>NW_007085403.1:0-898 GCF_000164805.1 Carlito syrichta
CTGGCCACTGCAGCCTCGACCGCTGGGCTCCAGCTATCCTTCCTCCTCAGCCTTCCAAGTAGCTGGAACTACAGATGTGAACTACCATGCCACTAATTTTTGATTTATTGTAGAGATGAGGTCTCACCAAGTTGCCCAGGTGGGTGTCAAACCCGCAGACTCAGGCAATCCACTCACCTCGGCCTCCCAAAGCATTGGGATTACAGGCTGAGCCACCGAGCCCGGCCTGCAAATCCATTTCTTAAAAAAAAAAAGTTCTTGAGGGGAAAAATATAAAATACCTAAATTTCAAAAGATGGACTACTACCATACTCTTTGCTCTCTGTCTTTGAGTGTCCAAAGATAGAGGATTTCACAGTATGTTTTCAATCATTCAACTTTTGCAAACATATACAAATAGGCTCCTCACTAGCAGTCCTGTTTGGGCAATTAATAGCAAGCAATATGCTTGAATTAGAGGTCCAATTTCCTCTTGAATGCAGTTTCTCCTCTTCTTGGCAACAAAGCCATTTGCAGAGATCTGGAAATCACGAGTTTCCTAAGTGGAAGGAGGTGCTGGTCTGGTTCACCTGAAAATATCCGTTCAGATTGACTGGTGTTTTATAGTAACATTTCAAGACCCAGTTTATGTTATTGATGACAATGGAGTCAGGGTTGCCTTAGTTAGGTGAGTTTGCATAGGGCTCATAGCTGCGTCAAGCCAGCATGGGGTTGATCTGGGCCACGTTCTGCACCACATCCCTAGGGATGTGGCCAGTCCACTTGGAGGGCACTTCCAATTTCACAGGCTTGATGACCTGGCTTGATGACTGGTGTTGGACAGAGAGACACCACCAAGCTTGTCAATGTGGTCCTCGCAGTGCAAAACAGTATCACTCCAGGCAATGCCCAGGAAATC
>NW_007085404.1:0-853 GCF_000164805.1 Carlito syrichta
GGACAGCATGGTTGCTTCCAGGTTCTTGCTATTGTGAACAATGTTGTGATAAACATATGTGTGCAGATATCTTTTTTATAGAGTGATTTGAGTTTTTCAGGATATATTCCCAGTAGGGGATTGCAGCATCATATGAGAGGTCAATACTTAGAGCTTTTAGGAATAGCCATATTGTTTTCCAAAGAGGTTGCACTTGTTTGCACTCCCACCAACAGTGTAGAAGTGTTCCTTTTTCACCACACCCTCTCCAGCAACTGTTATTTTTTGAGTTATTGATAATTGCCACTCTGACTGGAGTTAGGAGGTATCTCAATGTGGTTTTGATTTGCATCTCCCTGATGATTGGTGAGGTTGAACATTTCTTCATGTGTCTGTTGGCTGCTCGGATGTCTTCCTTTGCAAACTGTCTGTTCGTATCTTTTGCCCACTTTATAATGGAGTTGTTTTTTTTTTTTCTTTTCAGCACACTTGAGTTCCTTGTAGATCCAAGATGTTAAGCCTTTGTCAGACCTGGAGTTGGTAAATACTATTTTCTCAGTCTGTAGGCTGTCTCCCTACTCTCTTGATAGTTTCTTTGACTTTGCAGAAGCTTGTCAGTTTAATGAGGTCCCACTTGTCTATCTTTTCTCTTATGGCCTGTGGGTTTCAGGTTTTGTTCAGGAATTGGATGCCAGTTCCAATTTCCATGAGGGTATGTCCTTCATTTTCTAGGGTTCTTATGGTTTGAGGTTTTACATTTACGTCCCTGATTCATTTAGAGTTAATTTTTGTGTATGGGGGATAGATAGGGATCCTGTTTCAATCTTCTGTATGTGGTCAGCCAGTTTTTCCAGACCATTTACTGAATAGGTTC
>NW_007085405.1:0-1371 GCF_000164805.1 Carlito syrichta
GTTCACTTATTAGTTATTAGACACCCTGGACATTGTTTCTTTCAACTGAACAAAAGGATAAACTATGAGTAGTGCTTTGTTCTGTTTCTGCTGAGAGTAAGTGTTTAATAAAGGCTTTATTTTAGGGCCAGGTTTTACATCTAATATCAGGATACATCCTTTTAACTGCTTCTAAGCATCGGAAGTGGTTCCTGCATTGCGTGATTGTGTCTTTTGGGAAAAAGGGGCTATAGGATGGCAAGATGATGCATAGAGACTGGAAAGTGGGAAAATATGCTCACTGAGAGGCAGGGTTGTTTTAAGCGTTGTTTGAAGGATTGGTAATAGAGAAATGGTGGTCTTTAAAGAAAAGTTGAGTTGTGGTTGTTGGCAGCAAAGTCATTCAAGTAGCTGCATCCTGCAGTGACATTTTAAGCACGTTGTTCTCTGCCAAATCTGTTTAGAACCACCAAGGCCATCCTCAAAACCTGATTCACAGTCCATTCTCTAGTACATACTTTGAAAAAAAGCACCCTTTTAGGTTATGCTAGATAAACAAACAAAAAATGGCATTGGTGATTAAAACCATCCTGATTAATTTATTATATGTATTTAACTTACCCATCTCTAATCATGACTTCCCTGAGATTTTTTTTTAGAGCTTTGTTTTCCCACCTAGTAGATCAAGAAATAGAAGAAAAAGCACTGTTTAGTCAATATCCTAAGACACATCCATCAACCACTTTACATAGGGCAGCTCTCTCATTTCTCAGAGCTGAAAAAAGTGTTATACCACGCCCGTCTGATTTTTTGATTTATTGTAGAGATGAGGTCTCGCTGCCCAGGCGGGTCTCGAACCCGTGGGCTCAGGCAATCCACTCACCTCAGCCTCCCAAAGGCGCAGGATTACAGGCTGAGCCACTGAGCCCGGCTCTTTTTTATTTATTATTATTATTATTACTTTTGAGTTGGAGTCTCACTCTGTCACCCAGACTGGAGTGCAGTGGCTGCTCACGGCCACCGCAGCCTCGCCTGCTGCTCTCCGGTGATCCTTCTGCCTCAGCCTTCCAAGCGGCCGGAATTACAGGCATGCGCTACCACACCTGGTTGATTTTTTGATTTATTGTAGAGATGAGGTCTCGCTGCCCAGGCTGGTCTCAAACCCGCGTGCTCAGGCAATCCACTCACCTCAGCCTCCCAAAGGCGCGAGATTACAGGCTGAGCCACTGAGCTCGGCTTAAGATTCCATTTTAAATATAAAACAATGATATACGTAACCTCCCAAGGTGACAGATGTAGGAAATGACATAAAGAATGTCAGCCTTATCCTCTCTGGCATCTCCCATTAGAACAATTTCTTCCTCACTCCTTCCTCCCCTGAGTCTACCCTTC
>NW_007085405.1:1652-3074 GCF_000164805.1 Carlito syrichta
GAACTCTTGAGCACAACCTCTTGTGAGCTTCTGCATTCCCAGAGCCTGGAAACATGTCCAGCTCATGGTAGTCATTAGCAATTGACCATAGCGAAAAAGAGAAGGTAATCTAGTATTTTGAAGAGAAATCACTTCTGGAGGTGGGGAGAGCCTGCATATCTCCACTTCTATTCTTATTTTTATTTGTATGAATATGGGGTAGGTGTGAAATTTTGTTACACGTGCATAATATGAAGTGATCAGCTCAGGATATGTAGCTGTCCATCAGCCAAGTACAATACTTTTTTGGTTAAGTACACTCTACTCTGCGATTGAATATCAAATGTATCCCTTCTATCTCACTGTATGTCTTTATGTTTCAACCCACTTCTTTCATCTTCTCCCCTACCCTGCCTCACCCTTCCTAGCGTGTTATCTGTCTTCCCACTCACTAGCCTCCATGTGATCACACTTTTGGCTCCCACAAATAAATGAGAACACTTTATTTTTGTCCTTTTGTGCCTGCTTTATTTCACTTAAGATAATGGTCAAGAGAGTTCCATCCATGTTGCTGCAAATTACATGATTTTATTTTTGCATGGCCAAGTGACATTCCATTGTGTATATATACCACATTTTCTTTACCCATTTATTCGCTGATGGACACAGATTGATTCTATAGCTTTGCTTTTGTGAATAGGGCTGCAACAAACATGTGAGTGCAGGTATTCCTTGATGTTTTATCTATTTTCCTTCAGGTAGATATCCTGTAGTAGAATTACTAAATTGATTGGTAATTCTGTTTTTAGTTTTTTAAGAATGTTTCACACTGTTTTTCCATAGAAATGACAGTACATTTCTAACAATATTCCTACCAACAGTGTATATGAGTTCCCTTTTCTCTGCATCTTCAAAAATCTGTTACTTTTTGTCTTTTTAATAATAGACATTCAAACTAAGGAAAGAAGATATCTCACTGTGTTTTTGATTTGCATTTCCTTGATGGTGAGAAATATTGAGCAGTTTTTCATATACTTGTGGGTGGTAATTTGCATGTGTCTGTTCATGTCTTTGGTCATTTTTTAATTTTTAATTTTTTTTTTTTTTGAGAAAGCAGGATTTATTGAGAGGACAGAAAGCTCCCACAGTGGAAGGATACCCAAGGGGGGGGGTGACACTTTGCCCATTTTTTAATGAATTATTTTTTGTTTGTTATTTAGGTTTTTTCTTCTGTTGGGTTATTTGAATTTTTTGTATATTCTGGATATCATTCTCCTGTTGAACAGAAATTTTGCAAATATTTTCTCCCATTGAACAAGTTTTCTCTTCACTTTGTTGATCTTTTTTCCCACTGCACTGAAGCTTTTTAGTTTAAGTCTCATTTGTTTAGTTTTGGTTTTGTTGCCTATGCTTTTGAGGTCTCATACATTTTTTGCCTAGACC
>NW_007085406.1:0-752 GCF_000164805.1 Carlito syrichta
TAGTCCATGAAGCAGGTTAGATATCCTGGAAGCAAAACCTGAATTTCTTAACCAAGTCATCTTTGACAAAGTCTCCCCAGCAACCACTGGGGAGAGAAGAACCTATTTAGTAAATGGTGCTGGGAAAACTGACAGACCACATACAGAAGACTGAAACAGAACCCCTATCTATCATCACACACAAACACACCCTGTGTCCTTCTGCCTAAATTTCTCTAAATACTTCTATCCTTCTATGAGGTGGTTATTTCTTTTTTTTTTTTTTTTTTGAGTTGGAGTCTCACTCTGTCACCCAGACTGGAGTGTAGTGGCCACTCCTGGCCACCGCAGCCTCCACCTGCTGGGCTCCAGCGATCCTTCAGCCTCAGCCTTCCAAGTAGCTGGAACTACAGGTGCACACTACCATGCCTGGCTCATTTTGATTTATTGTAGAGATGAAGTCTCGGGAAGTTGCCCAGGCGGGTCTCAAACCTGCGGGCTCAGGCAATCTACTCACCTCAGCCTCCCTAAGGCACGGGATTACAGGTTGAGCCACTGAGCCTGGCGGTGGTAGTTTCTTTCAGATGTGATACAAGTTGGACAGTTTTTTAGAAACACAAGTTGGTATTGCTTATATTATTTTTGTGCTGTTGCTCTCTTCAAGAACTGGAAGATTCATACTGTAATTTTTAAAAGGTCTTAGATAACCTATGTTTTTAAGTACCAATAACTTTCACATTATTGATAGGATAAATTTGCAAGTAACCTCTGAC
>NW_007085407.1:0-1501 GCF_000164805.1 Carlito syrichta
CAAGCAATACAAAGAAAGGCAGAGGAGATAGAAAAATGAGTTAGTTCCAAAGCTTGACTGGATCATCTGCTTTGTCTAAAATTGTTAGCAGCAGAATTGTCAGAGCCTGCAGCCACTCCCAGTGTTCCCAGCAGATTTGGAGCCTCTCAGAGAGACTCCTAGGACAGCTGGAATGCTTTCCTCTCACGCACGTGCACAGTAGCCACCACCACACAAACAGGCAGGAAGCTAACAGAAATCCTGAGCATTACACACGTCCACCTACTTTTGGAACTCAGGTTTTCTTTAGAAAACAAATTAACTTAATGTAGGTTATTCAAATATTTCTTTTCTTTTCTTTTTTTTTTGAGTTGGAGTCTCACTCTGTCATCCAGACTGGAGGGCAGTGGCCGCTCCCAGCCACCACAGCCTCGACCTGCTCAACTCTGGAGATTCTTCCTTCTTAGTCTTCCAGGTAACTGGAACTACAGGCACGTGCTACCACGCCCGGCTAATTTTTTGATTCATTGTAGAGATGAGGTGTCACCAAGTTGCCCAGGCAGGTCTTGAACCCGCAGGCTCAGGCAATCCACTCACCTCGGCCTCCCAAAGGCACGGGATTACAGGCTGAGCCACCGAGCCCGGCTATTCAAATATTTCAAACAAAATCTACAGTCGACATTTTCAGAAATTCAATTATTCTTGGGTAAAAAAATCTAAATAATACAATAAAAAGAGAAGAATGGGTGCTAGTTTATAACTCAAGTTCTTTTGTTTGAGATGTTTCTGTCATGAGGTTTCTAACTTTGAAGTGTGTACACATTCGAAGAAAAGCAGAGAAGAAAAGCAGGTGTGCCTGAGATGTTGGTACAAATGCTATGACAGAAGACGCATAGCATATGATGAACAGAGAAGAGACATTTAGACCAGAGGGGTATGGTTGAGGGATGTCATCACAGAACTGCTAGTTTGTATGCTGAGTTTGGAAAAGGAAAAAGAGTTAAGCAGTCAAAAATGAACACCAAGGTTAGCTCAGGTAGAGCAAACAGTTTAGCAAAAAGTAGCAATGGGAGCAAGCAGGGTAGATTCAGAGAATTGCAATTTAGTCAATAACACTCAAGTATCATTAGAGAAGTGAGCACAATGACGCGTGAGACTGGGGATTTAATAAGTGCACAGGTGCCGGGCTCGGTGGCTCAGCCTGTAATCCCGCACCTTTGGGAGGCTGAGGTGAGTGGATTGCCTGAGCCTGCGGATTCGAGACCCGCCTGGGCAGCGAGACCTCTTCTCTACAATAAATAAAAAAAATCAGCCAGGCGTGGTAGCGCATGCCTGTAATTCCGGCTACTCGGAAGGCTGAGGTGGAAGGATCGCCAGAGCCCAGCAGGCCGAGGCTGCGGTGGCCGGAAGCGGCCACTGCACTCCAGTCTGGGCAACAGAGTGAGACACCACCTCAAAAAAAATAAAAAATAAGTGCACAGGTCAGGTTAAGTTAAAGATTAGAATGGGGAATCACTGAAGG
>NW_007085408.1:0-466 GCF_000164805.1 Carlito syrichta
TATAATAATTCTTAAAAATAAAATTATTGAATGCTTATTTTTAATAAATGAAAAGAAATGCCATATTTTCCGTATATTTTGTTCTATGTATTTTTAAAATATATCCTTTAATTATAATTATGTGAATAACTTCTTTTTATTTATTTATTTATTTATTTTTATTTATTTATTTTTTTGAGTTGGAGTCTCACTCGGCTGCCCGGACGGGAGGGCGGTGGCCGCTCCTGTGGAGCGGAGCTCGGATTTGGAGGTGTGTAGGTCGCTGTCTCTATTCTACTGTTAAAAACCTGAAAAAGTAAACTACCTTATATTCTATTTAGGAGAGGAATGGAATATAATGAAATAAATAATGTTTAAAATTAAAAATGTTGGTTGAATTCAGTGGCTCAAGTCTGTAATCCCAGCACTTTGTGAGACCAAGGTGAAAGAATTGCCTAAGCCCCGGGGTTCGAGACCAGCCTGAGCA
>NW_007085409.1:0-885 GCF_000164805.1 Carlito syrichta
CTTTTGCCCAAGAGGCAGAGCTTACCAATTCTGGAGAGCACATCCTTGGTCTCTCCAGGTACTAGCAGTTGTGACTTCTCTCCACTCTGACTAGCATATTCCTGCAACTTACAGTAAGTTCTCCACATACAAACCTTCAAGTTGTGAACTTTCAAAGATGTGAATGTGTGCTTGAATGTCCAGTCTTGTAAGTTAGTTCATGTGTCTGATGTACATTGTTATGTGCATGCAAAGTACTGTACTGTAAGATTAAAAACATTTTCTTTATTTTTTTATTTTTATTTTTTGTTTTTTATGCATTATTTTTGTGAAAAGTGTTATAAACCTATGATAGTACATTACTATGTAGTCAATTGTGTTAGTTGGGTACCTATGTTAACTTTATTGGATTTATGAACAAATTGGACTTGTGAATATGCTCTCAGAATGGTACTCATTCATATGTAGGGGACTTAACTGTTAATATCATAGACTCTGCTTGGCCCCTTACTGTGTTGTGCACTGCCTGAACAAGAGATAGTGTCTTACCATGAGCAGGGTGCCACGAAGCTCCTCCTTCTCCTTCTTCTTATTGGAATGTGTGTCAGATTCCTCTGTGCATCACAGGAAGCTGCTGAAATAAAGTTTTGGGGCACTGCTGATCCAGGATGATCATCTGCATAAGACACCACCAATTCTACTGGGTTAATAGGTAAGAAGTAATGTATTTTGGGTAAAAAGTTCTCTTTGTGAAAAAAAACAACAGCCCATTACAAAGTGGGCAAAAGCTATGAATAGACAGTTCTCAAAAGAAGACATATGAGCAGTCAACTGATACAAGAAAAAAAGTTCAACTTCACTAATCATCAAGAGATGCAAATAAAATGCTCACTCGGATACCACCTA
>NW_007085410.1:0-711 GCF_000164805.1 Carlito syrichta
AAGTGCTGGTATGACAGGCACAATCTCTCCGTGTCTGGCCTTTATTTCCATGAATTTAAGAGGTGTAAATAGTCTGTGTTCTGTGCTTCAGTCGTACCTACCAACTCCACGTGTGCCCATGGTACCCAACAGGTAATTTTTTATCCCTCTACCCTTTCTGTTCTCCCTTTCTGAGTCTCCAGCGTTCCTTATAACATTTTCTGTGTCTTGGGGATTTTTTTTTTTTTTTTGGAACCGAGTTTCACCGCTTGAGAGGATTCTTCATTTAGCTCCCATGTATAAGTGAGAGCATGTGATGTTGGTTTTTCCGTTCCCGGGTTAGTTCACTTGGGATGATGGGCTCCAAGTTCATCCCAGTTGTTGCCAGTGACACTGCTTTATTCTTTTTGATAGCTGAATAGTATTCCACGACATCTATATAACACATCTGTACTATCCGTCGATCGGCTTCTGGACATTTAGGTGATTCTACATCTGTGCGATTGTGAAATGTGTAGCAATTAACATGTGAGCGCAGGTTTCAAAAATAACACTTTTGCAGAAAGAGCCAACATCATTAAAAGTCAGGAAATGTCTGACTTTTGACAATAGGGAGTTAATTCTAAGATAGTGGTTCTCCTTCCCTAAAAATCTTTTTATTATAAAGTCTTTGGTTATTTGGGCTCTTTTTTTGCTTTAGGTAAATTTCAGAACTGTTTTTTCTAACTCTGC
>NW_007085411.1:0-589 GCF_000164805.1 Carlito syrichta
TCCAAGAAGTTAGTGGTGTGATCAGGTCTAAGACCAAAAGTCTGAGCACCAGGAGACTCCAGGGTGTGACTCCCAGTCCAAGGGCAGAAGAAGACCTACGTACCAGGCATAGGGCATGCAAGAAGGGAGGGAGCAAAGGGGAGAGGTTTTTTCTCTGTGTTTTGTTCTATCTAGGCCCTCAGGGGATTGGGTGACACCCACCCATGTTGGGAAGAGCAATCTGGTCCACTGAGTCCAATAAGTCAGATAGTGATCACATGTGAAAACCCCTTCCACTCTCACAGACACATTCAGAAATGACATTTAATCTGGACTTCCTGTAGCACAGTCAAGTTGACACATACAATGAGCCATTGCACTGCCTAACACGTGTGACCTGTGAAAGTTTCCAAATGCATGATGAATGTGTGTTCAAGTTTTCTGGAATGATGGGTCCTTTTTTTTTTACTTCTCTCATCCTAAATCAGTCTGTTTTGTTCTGGACATGTTTTCTCCTATAGCCCAGGGAGAAAACTTTCATTTCCCCCTTTACATGACTGCCTACAATCATTTTACTATGATCCACCAATTCTATCTCAAAGGTCTTTGA
>NW_007085412.1:0-1487 GCF_000164805.1 Carlito syrichta
TCATCTCCTGAGCTGTCTGAGTGGTGGCCAGGGATCCCATTCTGCTGCTGCCCCTACCAGCTCCACTTCACTGCCTGGTTGTTTTCTCTAGCCCCATGGCGACACCACCCATGGCCTCCCCCCACCTCCACAAAGGGAGTGCGGGACACAGAGTCACTGGCTTATTGGACCCAAGTGGAACACAAAGCAACCGTTTTAATTCGCCAGGTCGTCATCAGAAGCATCAATGAAATGCAAAAATGAAAGACAAGATGAAGAACGATCACACCTGGGTGGACGCTGCCTTTCTGGTAGGTAGCTCCCCCAACCCAGCAACCACACTTTCTGCAGGCTCCACTGCTCTCCTGGCAGCATCCTTTGGTGCCAGAGATGACAACTTCCTTCCCCAGCCACCACTTGCTCGCCCTGCTCTTGCTCTTTCTCATTCTGTGGGATTGGGTTCGTCCCTGATCCGTGCGTGTGTGTGTCTGTGTGTGTGTGTGTGTGTGTGTGAGTGTGAGTGTGTGTGTATGCCCGTGAATGCTCAGAGGTGTGTAGCGACTCTATGTGAGCCCACACCAGGAATCTCCATGAAACTTCTCCCAGGACTGTGCTCAGTGGGCTTGGCAGTGCATCTCCAGGGTGAAGCACTTGGTACCTCTTTCCTCTAGTCTCTGCTGCTCAGGAGACCTGGATATAGCAATTACCGCACACTTTGCACTCCTCCGCCCATTGAATTTTGTCAACAACTCTGTGCACTGTCTATGCGTATGTTTGGGATTTCTGAATCAACATTGTATGTGAGTTTGTACGGCGTGTCTGACACGGATTTGTGGTAGGGGATATGCCTGTGGGACTAGGTGCCCGCTTCTGTTTTTCACGTCGTGTGCATGATGGGTGCACACTGATATGTGCCTTTTTTCATGTGGATCCTGTGCTGCTGTCTGTAGGCATTGTTCTCGGCTCAATGTTGGTGTGCACATTTCCGCCGCATGTGTGCAATTCCTAGAGCATGTTTTTCGGCTGTGTGTGTGTGTGTGCGCGCGCGTGCGCGCGCACGTGTTCAGGGAAATTGTGACAGTGTCACTTGATTGCCGTGGGAAGATTGAAAGAGAGTACAGCTAGCTAGTACTGTTGGCTTCCTGGGCAGTGCTACTTGACTACTTTTACTATCTTTTTTCTTTCTTTTTTTTTCTTTGACTTGGAGTCTCGCTCTGTCACCCAGACTGGAGTGCAGTGGTCGCTCCTGAACATTTCATCCTCAACCTACTTGGTTCCGGCGATCATTCAGCCTCAGGCTTCCAAGTAGCTGGAACTACAGGTACCCTCTACCATGTCCAATTCATTTTTTTTTTATTGTAGAGACGAGGTCTCACCACGTTGACAGGCAGGCCTCAAACCCGCGGGCTCAGGCAATCAGCTCACCTCAGCCTCCCAAATTTCTGGGATTACAGGCTGAGCCACTGACCCCACCTAATTTTACTTTTCTTAAACCTTTGGAGCTTCTG
>NW_007085413.1:0-1976 GCF_000164805.1 Carlito syrichta
TACTCTAAAAATCAAATAGTAGCTGTCACACTCTTGAACAAGGAAATGCAGGTTTGCCAAGATGGCGGCCATGGGCTGAAGCAGACAGAGTTTCGGTAATTAACGAAACAAAAGAAAACGTTCTACCTGGCTAGGGGCAGGGCAACAAAACTATCATGGTAATTTAGCTTCTAATCTTAGCCCTAGGGGAAACAGCTTTCGGGAACAAGAGCTGACTACCCAGTCTACCAGGAAATAGAAGTTAAAAAATATCTAGAAAGAAGTAAAACTTAGAAAGACAGAGAGAAATAATTCTGCTATGCACTTTCCATCAGGTGTATTGAGATTTACTTATAAGTTTTACTGCCATGTATGCACACTGGTCACCAATCACACGCCAATATCATAGGCATAACTGATATCCCACGTCAGAGGCGATCCTCCAGATGGGCCCACACAGGCCTCAGCCATGTAGCTATAGATGTTGGCTCCCAACACCCCATGGCATCACTGACCAGTTGGCAGCTCCAGACTCCAGGAATCTGCCTGTGTGTCTGCCTGCTGGTGACCTCCCAACATGGTGGGACAGAAGGACCTGTCTAAAGAGGAATCCTAGGTTGAAATTATGTCCTTTCTCAGTGTGGCTTTAGAGGCAGGAAGAGTTTGCACTGATGAACATAACCGAGCATTTCAGAGACTGTGAGTTACCTGGGGTGCCAGCTGGCGGGGCCTGTCATATCACAAGGTGTCACAGGTGGAGGTCTACAGGAGGACTCGATCACGTGGCATTTGGATATCCCATTTCTCATATTGAGGTGAGTCTTTCCTGCAAAGTTGTCAAATGCTGATATGTGACTCTTCCTCCCTGGAACCAGGGCTCTCACATGCTCCTGTGATCCATGCCTCTCAAGCGACCAACAACCACTCTGGGACTGGGGCTCATCATGTAGATCTGGACCTTTCTCAAATGCACGTGCATGGGTTGATGTGGCTCGGAATGCCTCTCTTCACTCCTGAGATCAATGGTCTCTCCTTGTTCTCAGGGTTTTTTGTGTCCACAGCTGTTTTCATTTTATCTTGTGACTGGGGTTTCACCAACATCATGTAGTTTTCACATTTTCCTAAATTGAGTTGTTTTATTTTCTACTTCAGCATGGCTGCAACATCACAGGCATGTTCTGCATTCTCTTTAAAGGGCAGAATTTTAAAGTTTTGAAAGACAGCTTTCCTTGGTGAGTTCTGGAACTCATTTTCAGGCACTCATGCTTGCCGGATATCTGGGCACGCTCTTCATCATTCAAATACACAATTTTCCATGAAACTTGAAGATAAATGGCCTTAATAAATCCCATTATTCTGAAAAAAATAAAATAACAGGTGGTGGCACAGGAGCGGTGATAAATACCATTTTTAATTTTTCAGTGTCACTGTTATCTCTTTCCTCCTGCCTGGCTGCTGATAGATGGTCTCCCTGCAAGCCCAACCTGGAATGCTGTGCGTTGCAGGAGAGGCCAGACCTCCCAGGAGGCTATCTCCTGAGTTCAGGAAGTATGGAGTCAACTGTTGCCATCAATCACTGTCAGGAAGCAAAACATCCCAATCCGTGGAACCCCTAAAATCCAGCCTCAAACCAGTCTACAGTTCCTCTTTCTCTTCAGTGGAATGATCTGAAATCCTGAATTATTGCATCACTTTTCTCATTTATTTATTTTCTGAAGACTCAAGTCTTAAATCCAGGTGTTGATCAGACTCAAGTTGAAAGGGACACATTAAGGATACAGGAATGATTTATAAGCTTCGAGGCTCTCAAAGAAGTTCTGGAAAATGCAGTTGGAAGACAGCTTGTCAAACTGGTTTAGCCAAAGGTAAATGAGTTGTACTGTACAAAATCTGCCCATAAAACTTTCTAGCTTGTATGTATCTGGTACTGATGAACATAACTGAGCATTTCAGAGACTGTGAGTGACCTGAGATGTTATATCACAGGGTGCCACAGG
>NW_007085414.1:0-1386 GCF_000164805.1 Carlito syrichta
CTGCTGTCTTTACATCCCATGTTCAAGTTTCAAGTTTACAAGCAGGAACATTTAACTTACAGAGTCCAGGTCCCATATTGGAACCTTAGCAGTTAAGGAGTGATGAGATGGTGTATATGACCCCTTCCTATTGTAGTGGAAACATTAATATTGCCATTTGCATTTTCAAAGCAGCAATAAGCCCCACAAGATTAAAACTGAATGCTTCATCTCTTTCCCACCTCCTCTCCCGGCAAATCTTTCTTTCACCTCTCAGTACATTCACCACCGAATTCATAGTGGTTCAATTTGCACACTTTCTGTTCATCAATGCCTTCTTTTCTTTTTTCTTATATCAGGCAAATCATTGAATTCTGCCAGTTTTGTCTCTTTTCTTTGATTCTTCAAATTTTTGTCCTTAAATACTAGCCTTACATTCATTCTCACTGTAATTTATCTTAATTCAGATTATATATGGGTGAGGGAGATGATATAGATTAATAATGGACCTAAAAGGCAGATTTTTATATGAGCCCAAATTCTGTGACTTTTTATGTATTTGGCCTTGGGCAAGTTAGTTAACATCTTTCCATTTTACTGTCATTGTCTATTAAAAATGGAATAATAATAATGTCTACCTTAAAGAGTGGTTAGAATATTTAAATAAAGGTAATATGTAAAGTATACTTAGTACAGTATCTGACATCATTAGATATCAGTTAACATTAGTATCTGATAGTTTCCATCTTCTCATCCAGTTACTGCAGCAATTTTGTAACTTGCTTCACTGACTCAGAATTGTCTCCACTCAGGATCATTCCTATTGCATATAAAGCCACTGATTTAAAGGTAAAATTGCCTCAGGGTCTGAATTAGTTCATGAAGAGAACAGATGGCATCAATCTTAAAAAAATGATTGAAGAAAGTTGGGGCACAATATAAGAAAAGAACAAGAGACAGTGAGGCAGATCAGGGTTGATAACATCAGGAAGTTGTTACCATCCTTAGAGTTGAAATCCAAGAAGAGTAGAAATGGCTACTGCAATGATGTGGGCAATGATTGTAGGTGAAGGTAGCCTGGCAGACACTAGGGCCTTAGATAGTAGGACATAGCCTTTCATTCACACAAAGGAGAAGCCACGGTCATCAGTATTTCAACTCCCCTCCTTTTCCATTCACTGAACTCCAGTCACTTCCTTTTACTGGTGAAATCATCCAGAAAACAGAGGACTGGGAAACTTCATGAAGGAAATTTACAGAGGTCAGTCTATTGAGACACAGAACTGAAGGAGAAAAGTAGATGGATCTGAAGGCCTAATGGATAATACCCAACATGCCTCTGTAAAAAACAAAACAAAAAACAACGCTTTTAATAGCTTTCCATTATTCCAAGAATATAGACTCGAC
>NW_007085415.1:0-767 GCF_000164805.1 Carlito syrichta
AGTCTGTAATTTATTATATGGGGTGCCAAAAAAATGTGTACACATTTTGAGAGATATTATCTATATATTACTTTCTGATGTTGAATTAAATTATGGTAGCAACGTGTAGCATGCTGTTTGCTCAACTGTGATTTCTCCATTTTCTGCCTGTTGTGTGGTGACACTAGCATTCATTTGATTAATGCCACATTTTGAGCAAATGCCATACCGACAATGTGTATACATTTTGGGGGATACCCCCATATACTGTTTTGTTTCATAATTAAAAGACCTATATCTTTTTTTTTTGAGTTGGAGTCTCACTCTGTCGCCCAGACTGGAGTGCAGTGGCCGATCTCGGTTACCGCAACCTCAACCTGCTGGGATCCGGTGATCCTTCCACCTCAGCCTTCCAAGCAGCTGGAACTACAGGCGTGCGCTACCATATCCAGCTAATTTTTGATTTATTGTAGAGATGAGGTCTCGCCAAGTTGCCCAGGTGGGTCTCGAACCCGTGGGCTCAGGCAATCCACTCACCTCAGCCTCCCAAATGCATGGGATTACAGGCTGAACCATATGTATATTATGTTGGAGTCTCCCTCTGTTGCCCAGGCTGGAGGGCGGTTGCACACTCACGGCCACCACAGTCTCCACCTGCTGGGCTCAAGCAATCCTGCCTCAACCTTCCAGAATATATTTTTGAAATATAATAACTATTGAATTTTTTCTGTTCCTGTAGTGAGCTAAATAGCTAGCCTTTCTAATAATATACAATGCATAAATTATAC
>NW_007085416.1:0-789 GCF_000164805.1 Carlito syrichta
ATGCAAAAAAGAAAAAAAAATTCTGAACACTTGAATATCTAAACCTGAATTGTATCCCACATCTTTAAAATAAAAAAATAGAAAAGAAAAATGGCATTTTCTCTGTAGTTAAAGAAACACTAGCTGGGCTCAGTGTCTCAGCCTGTAATCCCGTGCCTTTGGGAGGCTGAGATGAGTGGATTGCCTGAGCCCGCGGGTTTGAGACCCACCTGGGCAGGGAGACCTCATCTCTACAATAAATCAAAAAATCAGCCGGGCGTGGTAGCGCTTGCCTGTAATTCCGGCTACTTGGAAGGCTGAGGCGGAAGGATCGCTGGAGCCCAGCAGGTCAAGACTGCGGTGGCCAGGAGCGGCCACTGCACTCCAGTCTGGGTGACAGAGTGAGACTCCAACTCAATAAATAAATAAACACTAATGAAACTTGTGACATTTTAAACTTATCAAATATATGTTTGCAAATTATTTTTGCTTTCTTTTCCACTAAATCATTCAATGTTGGTGAGCACATGGAGAAAAGGAATTTTCATAAACCAATGGACTGTCATATGTCTGTTAGTATAAATTTGGGGGCTCTCAATTGGCCACAGTTATCAAAAGGCTTTAAACAAAGTGTAGGCCCTGTGTCCATGAATTTCATTTTCAGAGATCCATCCTAATTGAAGCCTTAGACAAAGATTAAAGTGCATGGCTACCAACAGCATCATTAATTCAAACAATGGAAAAAATCCAAACCTACTCAATGCCAAGAATGGGGGAATCATTAAATAGATTGCTTCTCAGCCGGACTCG
>NW_007085417.1:0-1453 GCF_000164805.1 Carlito syrichta
CAGAAGACATTTACTACCTCCTGGTAGGAAACAGAACTGTCAACTGGCAGAACAGTGGGGAAGGAAAACACCCGGATTCCAACAACTTCAGAGTAATGTCCACAAAGCGACAGAAGACTGGAATAAGGAAGCTAACAATAAAAACAATGAGCTGTTCTATATTTGTGTGTTTACTGACCACTTCCTATGTTCCAGGCACTGTGCTAAGTGTTTGATATGGGCCTTCCCACAATATTTGTGAGACATGGGGTTGTAAATATATTAGCTCATTTAATATTCTAATCCTTAGTATCCTAGTACAATAACTTGCCCACAGTCCCAAAAACTATTCACACTATGTAAATGAAAGGGTGTAGCTGTGTTCCAGTAAAATCTGTTTATTAAAAAAATGCAGTAGGTCATATTTGGCTCATGAGTCATACAGAGTGAGAAAGAACTTTTATCGAAGAAATGCAGCAATTATCAGGCCCAGAGAGACAATGAAATGAGATCACTGCCCATTCTGCTTCCCTCTGTGTGTTATGTGTGCATCTCTTGAAACTGCTTGTTATTGCCACAAGTGGTTATAAATTAATGTAATAATTCCATACCTGAAATTATAACCCACATCCTATAGCCTAAACAATGGATAGCCAATCACTAATCAATGCCACTTCTGTAAACTAATGAGAATTCCTGACAAGAAATTTTGTATCAGCCTATCCCCCATTTATTGCCTTTAAACGTCCACTTTACACTGCTACTAATTGGAGTGTGCATTCAGGACAACTTGAATCTATGCCCCTGGGTGGCAATCCTCAAGCCTGGCCCAAATAGACTCTCTATTTATATTAATTTTGTCTCAGCTTCTTCCTTTTAGGTTGACAAGTCTGCTGACCCCTGCTATAAACAGAATAAAGAAGAACACATTCCTTCTCAGTCAGCACAGGCAGGCAGCTGTATCAGGCAACATTGATTTATTTTTCGGTGTCCTTATATTGACATATGGTTTAAAGAAACATTAAGCCATATAAAATAATCTCTATTTAGATTTGCAAATTTCTTAGTATCACATTCTTAAAAACCTGAAACAAATATCACAGAGATCAAGAAGTTTTTCCATTTTGAAACTTTACCTTTCTACATCTGGAAGGGTGCAGATTTCAGTGGCAGGGAAAAGAAATGTATACTGTCTCCATCATAGGGGCAGGACAAGGCATCATTTTGAGCTTAGAAATCAAGCCAACGAGAAACTACACATTTTTCTTTCTTCCAGAGAGTTGATATCAGAGTCCAGGTTGCTCTGGATTGGTGAAGAAAACTCTGTGCTATTGACCAGAGACCTCCACACAGTGCACAAAGGAACCAGTGCAAAACCTGGCAATTGACAATTTCAAAACCTGGAGGGCTTTTGGGGTCCAGCCCCTTTTGCCAGGTCATGAGATCTCCTGAAGGAGAGACGGATAGGTGAAAG
>NW_007085418.1:0-784 GCF_000164805.1 Carlito syrichta
GAGCTTCCAGGACATCTGAGGGCTTAACCATCTGCCTCCTCCACCCACAGAAGGACCTGGTGCCAGGAGACAGAGACATTCCTCTGCATGTGAAAGGTAGAGCAGGCCAAGGTCAAGGTCTGAGTCTTAGTCCAGACTTGGTCTTTACTTGCTCCATAGCATGAGCTTCAGCAGAAATGCAGAATCATCTTTGTGAGTCTTATTCCAGTCCTATGGCCATGACCTCAGGCAGTTTCTTGATACTCCTCTGACACATTCAATCCTATTCTGCTCCTCCTCAGACACATTTGATAGTTCTTCATTGCCCAGAGAAAAAGCCTGGGTTCATTGCTATGCCACCAAAATCCACACTGGTTAGGCCTCTGTGTCCCTTGAGTGCACTCCTTGATAAATCCTGCACTGCAGCCTGGTCACCATATTCAGTGTCTCCTGAAACTCATATTTTACTCACATTCTCTATCTATCAAAATCCAAGTCAACTTTCAAAGTCTGGTTCAAGTCATTGTACTCTATCCTCATTGTCAGAATAAATCACTTCCTCCTTTGACTTCTGCAGTCTTAATCTCTTGTATCAGTAAGGATCTATTCAGGAGACAGAAACCATACCACCTATTTGGACAGAGAAAATTTAATATAAGTAATTCTTGCCAGGAACAATGACTTACACCTGTAATCCCAGAGTTTGGGGGCCAATGAGAGAGGAGTGCTTGAGCCCAGGAGTTTGAGACCAGCCTGAGCAGCACAGCAGACCTCGGGACTATAAAATTATTATTAATAATAATAA
>NW_007085419.1:0-1260 GCF_000164805.1 Carlito syrichta
ATCATTTTTAGATAATTATATTTATGTATAAATTGTATTTCTTTTAAAATTGCAACATCCTTAGCATTTTCATTTTTCATTTTTTATATTTAAAATATAGTTTATATGGAAAGTAAATTGGAGAGAAAAACAGAGAAAGAGAGATTTACCTCCCCAAGATAGTGGAGGAGGCCAAAGCTTAGGAAACAGCCATCCATCTGAGCCAGCAAAACAATGGCCTACATTTGCAACTAACCTAATTTTATCTTCAAATGACACTATCCCACTTCATGAGTAGTGCAAATATTATATGATGAAATTCTCAATTCCTTCTTCACATTTACTCTAGTAGCACTATCAATCCAGTAACTCATTCATATGTTATAATAACCCATTGCATTTGTTTTTAGGCATTTTTGATCAGTTATCTTTTAGATAATTTAAAATTAAGCACAAAACAAATAGCTATTGTTATTTTCACATTTTCTAATGTTATTTCTTTATGCAGACCTCTTTTTCTGATCTGCATTATTTTTATTTCCTATGGAGAACATTCTTAATATCTTCCAGGGCAAAACGGCCAACAATAATTTTGGGGGACAATAGGGTTATTTAAGAAAGTTTTTTTTTTCTTCTGAAGGATAACTTTGCTGGATATGAAATTCTAACCTTTTAAAACTTTTTTAACCTTTCAAATATTTTCCTCCACTTGCTTCTTCTTGCATGGTATCTAACAAGAGAGTCTGCTGTAACAATTCTTATCCTTAGTCTATAGTTAAAGTGCTCTCCTCTCTGGCTTTGTAAATCTTTGCTGTGGAGAAAAATATGGGACTATCGTATAAGGATTATACATCTTTTCTTCTTTCCCATACCAGATTTGAAGGTGATTAAAAAATAAAGCAAGAAACAAACCAAAAAACACACTCATTTGAAAACAAGTTACAATTCTGGAAGGGCAAAACTCAACAAAATGATATTTTAAAATATAGGAATTTTTGTTTTTGTTGTTGTTGAGAGATTTTGAATTATTGTTTCAATCTTACTACTCATTATTAGTCTGTTGAGGACTTCCATTTCTTCCTGATTCAGGGTTGGGAGTTTGTATGTTTCCAAGAATTTATCCAGTTCCTCTAGATTTTGTAGTTTGTTTGGTGAGAGGTGTTCATAATATTTTCAGATGATATTTTGAATTTCTTTCATATCATGTTGTAATGTCTCCATTTTCATTTATGAATGAGCTAATTTGAATCTTCTCTCTTCGTTGCATAATTAATATTGTTA
>NW_007085420.1:0-1071 GCF_000164805.1 Carlito syrichta
TTAGATGTGTTAAGGTGTGTTTTATTTTCCATAAACAGTCTTTGCTGAATACTTTATGTGAGATTGAGTGTGTGATCTGCTGTTGTCAGGTGAAGAACTATAGTTATCACTTCCATTTTTAAACACATTTTTTAAATTGGAGGCTGGAGTGCAGTGGCGTGCTCATGGCCACCCCAGTGTTGACATACTGGGCTCAGGTGATCCTTCCACCTCACCCTTCCAAGTAGCCAGAACTACAGGTGCATGCTGCCACGCTCAGCTAAGTTTTTGATTTATTGTATAGATGACGTCTTGCCAAGTTGCCCAAGCTGTTCTCGAACCCGTGGGCTCAGGCAATCCCCTCACCTCGGCCTCCCCAATTGCTGTGATGACAGGTTTGAGCCACCGTGCCCGGCTGGATATCACTTCTATCCAGTGATATGGTGCTGCTCATCTATGTCTTATTAATTTTCCACCTGCTGGATTTGTCCACTTATGATAGAAAAATGTTAAGTTCTCTGGCTACAATAGTGGTTCATCTGTTTCTCCCTGAAGTTCTTCTTGCAGTTTCTCCTTGCAGCATATGTTTGACACTTGTTAGGTGCATACCCATTAAGGATTTTTGTCTTGTGGGAGCACTGACCCCTTTATTATTGTGAAATATTCCTCTTTGTCCCTGATAACTTCACTTGCTCTGAAGTCTACTCTGTCTGAAATTAATATAGCTACTCACTCTTTCTTTCTTTTGATTAGTGTTAGTATGCTATATTGTCCTTCACCTCTTTCTTTTAATCTATGTGTATCTTAATACTTAATAAAATTTATTGAACACATAGTAGGTAACATTGTTTTTTTATCTTCACTTAGACAATGTTTGTCTTTGTTATACTTAGATCATCAATATTTAAAATGATTATTAATATAGTTGGATCAACATTTACAATATTTTTAGTGTTTCCTATTTTCTACCCTTGTTCTTGGTCCGTCTTCTAATGTTCCATTATTCTTCTGCCTTCTGTGGTTTTAACTGGGCATTTTGTATGACTCTATTTTCTCTACTTTCTTTTAACTTTGAAAAAATTGCTTCCCCCT
>NW_007085421.1:0-1358 GCF_000164805.1 Carlito syrichta
GGAAACTTAGGTGATTACCCCCTGGCACTTGATTGTTTGTTGCTAAGGGGAAAGTGAGATAAGGGAAGAATAACTGGAGCTTTGCAGTTTTTCCCATAACTGGAACTTTGAACAGTTACAGGTTATGTTTTAAGACAGAAAACTAAAAACTAACAATGGCTATGCTATTGTCCACAAACCGATTACATATTTATTGGGTTATACCATGCTTTTAACCCAAGTTTATGGTATACTCTATTATGGTCCTCTCAGTACATCACCAGTAGATATTCAATTTTCAAATGATTACTTACAACATTCTTGAAGTAGGCTAGTGGAATGAAAGAAATACTGAACATTGACTTTTTCCTTTCCCTACTTTTACCTCTTTAATGTGAGATATCAAGCAATAGTCCCTGGGTCTCTACAAATCAAATTTCTATTTTTCTTCTGCTTTCTCTCATTCTCACTTTTCCATAATTTCCTTCTGTTGCCTTGTTGAACTTTTTAAAAAATAATTTTTGGTGTGACTTTATCATGTATCTCTCAGATTTTTCTTTCTCTGTCATTTATCTCAAATTATAATCATTCCTTCTTCTGTATCTTTTATATGCAGATGCTCTTAGAATTTTACTTTTAAATAATTTAGCACAAGCTGGGCTCGGTGGCTCAGCCTGTAATCCCGCACATTTTGGAGGCTGAGGTGAGTGGATTTTCTGAGCCCACGGGTTCGAGACTCACCCGGGCAGCTTGGCGATACCTCATCTCCACAATAAATCAAAAATCAACTGGGCGCAGTAGCGTGCACCTATAGTTCCAGCTACTTGGAAACCTGAGGTGGAAGGATCGCTGGAGCCCAGCAGGTGGAGGCTGCGGTGGCAGGGAGTGGCCACTGCACTCCAGTCTGGGTGAGAGATTGAGACTCCAACTCAAATAATAATAATAATAATAATAATTTAGCACAATATCTGTCAAATGCACTCAGTTCACTCACTGGGATTACATTTTTCATAGATGCTAAGTAAAGTTCTAAAATCAGTCATCATATAAAAAGAAAATCACATAGAGTCAATGTTGTGCATGAATATAAATTAAATTTTCTGTAGAATATCATCTTCATAACTTTGTATGTACCATATTGTCTCTGAATAATTCTAACAGAAAATTTTTTCTTCAAGATAATAGCAGAGACACTTTCTTCAGGTAATTCCAGATAAGCTAGTTGTATGTCTTATAGGTCATGTGATATTAAATTATTTTTGTCTGGTATAGAATTTAATTCAAATCAATTAAATACTTATATAATGTAACTCTCTCTGTAGCTGTCAAGGAAGCATCTTTCCTTGCTTTTCCTAGTTTCTTGTGGCTCCCAGCAGCCG
>NW_007085422.1:0-1452 GCF_000164805.1 Carlito syrichta
CCGGTGTTCAGAAGATCAGTGGAAAACAAGCTGGAAATGTAAGGTTGACTGACAAGGGTGTGTGTATGCAGCGTATTTTGGAGTAACTTTGAGAAAGGCATCACTTTTGATTTTGAAGAAGTAGTTTCTCTCAGCTTCTTTGGTATTTGAGCTCTGATTATGCACAAAATCGAGGAGAGAGTAAACTAGTGAGCATATCTGAAGATTTTCCAAATATTTCATTTCGTTGTCAATATTGTTTGCTCCACTTCTTGACTTTATTCATTTCTCTTTGTGCTCTGTCTGTTTCTTCACCAACTTTTTTCACAGGGGTGATAAAGCCCTAAGGATTTAGCTCTTCTCAGTTGACACCACTTTTTTATAATACTAAAATTTTGTAAACACATCGCTGACATCCTTGCCAAGACAAACTCTTCAGAACTGTCTCTGAAGCTCAAGACTGTTCTTTCTTTCTTAGCATTGGTATTTCTCCAGTGGTGTATCAGCCAGTGGTTTAGCTGTTGTGGTGTGGAGGCCATGCCGATTAATAATAGTCACTAGACATATGCTAACTTATTTGTTAGCCCTTTGATTTATTGTGAAATTTTTCTGACTCACTTATCAAATGCGTTTGGCTACTAAACAAGAAAAATACTTCAAAAAATGTATCTGATTCATTTGCGTTGACATTTGAAGCTCATCAAAATCATGTTCTTTTTTTTTTTTTTTTTTTGAGTTGGAGTCTCACTCTGTAGCCCAAACTGGAGGACTGGAGTGCAGTGGCCACTCCTGGCCACCACGGCCTCGACCTGCTGGACTCCACCAATCCTTCCACCTCAGTCTTCCAAGTAGCTGGAACTGCTGGCACGCGATACCACACCCAGCTAATTTTTGATTTATTGTAGAGATGAGGTCTCGCCAAGTTGCCCAGGTGGATCTCGAACCCGTGGGCTCAGGCAATCCACTCACCTAAGCCTCCCAAGACGTGGGATTACAGGCTGAGCCACTGAATCCAGCTCAAAATCATGTTAATGATTCTAAAGTAGGTATACATAACTGTTCATGAGTATGTTCTTGATTAGTGAAACATCAGTTGTGTTTATATGTATTTGTTACCTATATGAGGTCCTTTTGATTTCAGAAGGAGCGGGTAAAGGCCAGCTTGCACATTTCTTCTGCTTTTTCTTACTTTTATATTCAGACAGAAAATGTGAAAAGGGCCATCCTTTTATCATATCAGTAGCTAGAATAGTCTGCCAAACTTGGTAAGATTGCTTGTCAATAGGGAGAAAATCTTGCTGTAGATTTTGAGTAAGATGTTAAAGTGTGTGTGTGTGTGTGTGTGTGTGTGTGTGTGTGTGTGTGTGTGTGTGTGTTTGTGTGTGTGTGTGTACACTCACACTCCACTTTGAATGTCAGTGTTGTATTTTTAGGCATATGCAGGCTTAATGGTTTGCCTGTCTGTATCATTTG
>NW_007085423.1:0-987 GCF_000164805.1 Carlito syrichta
ACCCACAAAGACATGGACACTAAACAGCATGATGCTAAATAACTCCTGGGTCAATGATGACATCAAAATAGAGATCAAAAGATACCTGGAAACAAATGAAAATAAAGAAACATCTTACCAAAATCTCTGGGATGCCTTAAAAGCTGTAATAAGAGGGGAATTTATATCCCTACAAACACACATGAGGAAAATGGAAGGAACAGAAATTGACAACCTAACAAGCCACCTAAAGAAGCTGGAAAAGCAAGACCACAAAAACCCTAATTTCAGCAGAAGAATCCAGATCACCAAAATAAAAGCCCAAATCCAGGACATAGAAGACAAAAAGATAATACAAAAAATCAATGAAACAAAAAGCTGGTTCTTCGAAAGGGTAAACAAGATTGATGGTCCCCTAGCTAGACTGACCAAGAAAAAAACGAGAAAAAAACCAAATAAGCATAATCAGAAACACAAAAGATGAAGTCACATCTGACCCTGAAGAAATACAAAAGATCATTAGAGACTACTACGTACACTTGTATGGAAACCAACTTGAAAACCAGAAGGAAATGGAAGACTTTCTGACATCACACAACCTACCTAGGTTGGAACAAGAAGAAATTGAGACCCTAAATAGGCCAATAAAAATCAAGGAAATTGACCACGTAATAAGAAAACTTCCTACAAAAAAAAGCCCTGGTCCAGATGGCTTTCCAGCAGAATTCTACAAGACATTTAAGGAGGAGCTGATACCAATCCTACTGAAGGTATTCCAGGCGATTGAAAAAGATGGAACTCTCCCCAAATCATTTTACGAAGCCAACATCACATTGATACCCAAGCCAGGTAAAGATCCAACAAAGAAAGAGAACTACAGGCCAATATCTTTGATGAACATAGATGCTAAAATTCTCAACAAGATCCTAGCAAACCGGATTCAGCAATACATCTCAAAAATCATCCATCATGACCCAAGTAGGCTTCATTCCTGGCATGCAAGGCTGG
>NW_007085424.1:0-876 GCF_000164805.1 Carlito syrichta
CCAGGTGATCGCCACCAGCATGTAACCTCTGCTCTACAAGAAAAGCAGCGTGAGGACAATCTGAACCCCACTGTCCCGGCCTGCCCGGCCCTGCACAGAGCTCCAATCCTGTGAGTGGGCAACAGATGGGGGAAGGAAGCCCCAGCCTCTCGGACTCACTTGCCAGGAACGGAGCCTCCATGACTCAGAGCTGGAAGGAAGAAGACACTGACTCTCCGGTCTGGGAGCTGAGGGGAGACACAGCATCATCTTCTCGGCCACACTCAACCAAGCAGACCTTTCGTCATGTACAGCTCGGGGTGGGGATAGGTCATGGCCATGTGCCACCTACTCTCAATGCTCTCTCGGAGACCAAACCTGTCTGGTGGCTTGGATGCCTAACTTAGGACAACTTCCAGAGACTTTCAAGAGCTTTTGGAAAGCAGCAGCTATCATGGGCTAGGATTGTTCTCCGAGCGGATGTCCACCGAGCTCCCATACTGTTGGTGCAGGTGTGGAATCTCTAGGCTTTTTCTTCAATTATTCATTGGAAGGCATTCATCGGCATTTCGGACACCAATCCTCAGCCACGTATAGTAAAATGAATTCAATTAGAAACCATGCCAAGTGGGATTGATTTCTGGGAAACATGTGTAGCACAACGTACAAAACGTAAATGTCATTTCAACAAAACTCAATCAAAGGAAAATTCCGCACTAGCAGTATAAAAGTAGCCACATACAACCTTCTTTATTGAGGTCGAAGGGATTTGAGAAAAATTCACACTGATTCATGATACAAACACTAAAATGTAACTCAGAATAGAAGACAACCTCCTTCACCTGATAAAGGGCCACATAGGAACACACAAAACTATCATGATTACGCCATGGTGAA
>NW_007085425.1:0-847 GCF_000164805.1 Carlito syrichta
CTGGCCCTAGAGACCTACCTCAAGGTCACCTGCCATCTCACAGCACAACTGATCATGGCACAAATGATTCTCAACACCAACCCCAAGGTCACACACCCTCTCACAGCAAAAAACCCTGGATTCTAAAGCCAAGTGTATGAGGACTCAATACAAAAATAGCAGCTTTGTCTTAGAAGAGCTTCCTCGCAAACCTCAGAAGGAAGACACTCTCTCAAAGGGGTCAGCTAGCCCTTTTCTGCATTCCTCAGGGCCTCTTGGGAATTTGTTTTGCCAGAACTGTCAAAGGACAACACATTTATTTTAAATATCTTATTTGGTTCTATTTACTATTTCAGAAACTTCTGAACACAGTCTAGATTTGTTTAGAAAATGTCCAAACTCACAGAGCTCAAAACATAAAATTCTTGGAGCTTCAAAATGTGAATGAGAACTTACCCAGGACCCAAACTGCTGTGAGAGATCAATAGGCCCTGTCGGCAACTTTGCATGGTCACCCCATACCCCGGAGGATGATGAGAGTTCTATTATTACTTCAGATCGTATTTCTCACACTAATCAGTTAAAATAAAAACTTTACACACATTAAATTTAGCACAAATTTAAGTTTATTTTAGCAAAAAGAATTCAATTTAGGAATCAAGCAGCAGTCTGAACCCAAAATGGTTCAGCACACTGCACTCCACTGTGTGTGCAGATTCTATCAAAAGGCAGGAAGAGGGAGCATCATACACAACAATCTGACAGGTAGCACTTTGCACCTGCTGTGTATACTCTCATTCTGGAATCATTTATCTCCGATTGGATGAGGCTTAGAACCCTCTTGGGTCCTGTGCCCACTGGCGAATGT
>NW_007085426.1:0-4992 GCF_000164805.1 Carlito syrichta
AAAGAAAAATATAGGGCTCACACAGACCCCTGGGAGGTCAGACACTGAGAAAACAGACTTCGGAACACAAACAATGAAGAGCCCCCAGAATGACTGGTCACAAGCAACAAACCCAGACATCAAGGCATTAATAGAGAGAATTTAAAAAATTGAGGAGAGACAAGAGGAAAATAGGAAGGAGCTGATGACAGAAATAACAGCAGTAAAGAATACTGGGATGGAAATAAATAACAAACTAATAAGCATGGAAAGCAGAATTAGCCAAGCAGAAGAAAGAATCTCAGAACTTGAAGACCAAAATACAGAACTAACCCAAACTGTCAAAAACATAGAAAAGAAGCTTAAAAAGACAGAACAAAATCTTCAAGAGATGAATGATTACTTCAAGAGACCCGATCTAAGAGTAGATCTGTGGCAGAGAGAGGGAATCAGAGGCCACACTGGAACAAATAGTTCATGAAATGATTCAGCCGGGCTCGGTGGCTCAGCCTGTAATCCCGTGCCTTTGGGAGGCCGAGGTGAGTGGATTACCTGAGCCCGCGGGTTCGAGACCCGCCTGGGCAGCAAGACCTCATCTCTACAATAAATCAAAAACTCAGACGGGCATGGTAGCGCATGCCTGTAATTCCGGCTACTTGGAAGGCTGAGGCAGAAGGATCGCCGGAGCCCAGCATGTCGAGGCTGCGGGGGCCGGGAGCAGCCACTGCACTCCAGTCTGGGTGACAGAGTGAGACTCGAACTCAAAAAAAAAAAAAAAAGAAATGATTCAAGAAAACTTCCCTCATCTCATCAGTGATACAAAAATTCAAACACAAGAGATACAGAGCACCTCTGCAAGACAACAAGTGAGAAGACCAACTCCCAGACACATAATAATTCACCTAAACAAAGTAGCTATAAAAGAAAAAATCCTAAAGGCAGCAAGAAAAAAAGGTCAGATTACCTACCAGGGAAGACCAATTAGAATAGCAGCAGATTTATCTACAGAAACCTTCTAGGCTAGGAGAGCTTGGAGCCCTACCTTCAAAGTTCTAAAAGATAAACAATTTCAACCAAGAATAACCTATCCTGCCAAGTTAAGGTTCATCAGTGAGGGAGAATTGAAATCTTTCCCAGATATCCAATCCCTAAGAACCTACGCTGCCACCAGACCACCTCTACCAGAAACACTTAAGAAGTGCTGAACACAGAAGAAAGGGAAAAAAGAACAACAACGTTCTTCACAAGAGTACAGGAAAAAGATTAAAGACACACATGAACCAACTCCAAAACCAAAAGAAAGACAACAAACAAACAGGAACAACAACTCTGTAAGAAACTTATGACAGGGATCAACTCTTGCATTTCAATAATTAGCCTAAATGTGAATGGACTAAATGCACCACTGAAAAGACACACAATGACAAAATGAATAAAATATCACCAGGCAACAATTTATTGCCTTCAAGAGACTCACTTCACTAGAAAGGACACTCACACACTCAAAGTAAGAGGATGGGAAACAAACTTTCAGGAGAACGGCATACAAAAGAAAGGAGGAGTTGTGATCTTAATATCAGACAAAATACCCTTTAAGCTATCAAATATTTTAAAAGATACAAAAAGCCACTACATAATGATAAAAGGTTCAGTCCATCAACAAGAAATATCCATCTTAAACATATATGCACCCAACATAGGAGCACCAACTTTCATAAAGCAGCTTCTACATAAACTCAAAAAAGATATCAACTCTAACACTATCATAGCTGGAGACTTCAATACCCCACTCACAACCCTAGACAGATCATCAGGACAAAAAATCAGCAACAAGATCCTGAACCTCAGTGGGACTCTTGACCAAATGGACTTAATTGATACCTACAGAACACCCCATCCAACGACCACAGAATATACATTCTACTCATCACCGCATGGAATGTACTCCAAGATTGACCACATACTTGTCCATAAATCAAGCATAAGCAAATTTAAAAGGATCGAAATTTTACCATGCACCATCTTGGACCACAGTGAGATAAAAATAAACATCAACACCAACAAGGTCTCCCCAGAACCCACAAAGACATGGACACTAAACAGCATGATGCTAAACAACTCCTGGGTCAATGATAAAATCAAAACAGAGATTAAAAGATATCTGGAAACAAATGAAAATGAAGAAACATCTTACCAAAGTCTCTGGGATGCCATGAAAGCTGCAGTAAGAGGGGAATTCATATCTCTACAAATGCACATGAAGAAATGGAAGGATAACAAATTAACAGCCTAACAAGCCACCTAAGGAAGCTGGAAAAGCAAGACTACCAAAACCCTAACTTCAGCAGAACAATCCAGATCACCAAAATCAGAACCCAAATCCAGGACACAGAAGACAAAAAGATAATACAAAAAAATCAATGAAACCAAAAGCTGGTTCTTCAAAAGGATAAACAAGATCAATGGTCCCCTAGCTAGACTGACCAAGAAAAAGAGAGAAAAAACCCCAATAAACACAATCAGAAACACAAAAGTTGAAGTCACATCTGACCCTGAAGAAATAAAAAAGATCATTAGAGACTACTATGTACACTTGTATGGAAACAAATCTGAAAACCTTAAGGCAATGGAGGACTTTGTGACATCACACAACCTACCTAGGTTGAAACAAGAAGAAATTGAGACCCTAAGTAGACCAATAACAATCAAGGAAATTGACTACATAATAAGAAAACTACCTACAAAAATAAAGCCCTGGACCAGATGGCTTTCCAGCAGAATTCTACAAGACATTTAAGAAGGAGCTGATACCAATCCTACTGAAGGTATTCCAGGCAATTGAGAAAGATGGAACTCTCCCCAGATCATTTTATGAAGCTAATATCACGTTGATACCCAAGCCAGGTAAAGACCCAACAAAGAAAGAGAACTACAGGCCAATATCTTTGATGAACATAGATGCTTAAAATTCCCAACAAGGTCCTAGCAAACCAGATTCAATAACACATCTCAAAAATCATCCATCATGACCAAGTAAGCTTCATCTCTGGGGTGCAATCCTGGTTCAACATTCATAAAACCATAAATGTAATTAAATACATCAACAGATGTCAAAACAAAAACTACATGATTATATCAGTAGATGCAGAAAAAGCTTTTGATAAAAATTCAACACCCCTTCTGGATAAAAACCCTCGAACATCTAGGCATACATGGAACATACCTCAAAATAATAAAAGCCATCTATGAGAAACCCACAGCCAGCATACTCCTAAACGGACAAAAATTGGAACCATTTCCCCTGAGAACTGGAACAAGACAAGGATGCCCACTTTCACCCCTCCTGTTCAATATAGTATTGGAAGTCCTGACTAGAGCAATCAGAGAAGAGAAGGCAATCAGGGGTATCCAAATAGGAAAATAGGAAGTCAAGTTATCTCTCTTTGCAGATGACATGATTGTGTACCTTGAAAACCCAAGAGAATCTGTAAAAACCTCCTTACACTGATACAGGACTTTGGCAAAGTCTCAGCGTATAAAATAAATGTGCAAAAGACAATCTCATTTCTTTACACCAATAATAAACAAACAGAAACCCAAATAAAAAGCACAATTCCATTCACAATAGCCACAAAAAAAATGAGATACCTTGGCATCTTCCTAACCAGAACCATGAAACACCTTTACAATGAAAACTACAAAACACTGCTCAAAGAAATCAAAGATGACACAAACAAATGGAAAAATAACCCATGCTCGTGGATTGGAAGAATCAACATTGTAAAGATGTCCATCTTACCTAAGGCAATCTACAAATTCAATGCAATACCCATCAAATTACCAGCAACATTCTTCTCAGACCTAGAAAAAACAACACAGGAATTCATATGGAAACACAAACATCCAAGAATAGCCAGAACAATCTTCAGCAAAGAAAAACAAAGCAGGTGGTATCACATTACCAGAATTCAAACTTTACTATAAAGCTACAATCATCAAAACAGCTTGGTATTGGTATAGGAACAGGCATATAGATCAATGGAATAGAATTGAGATTCCAGAAGCAAAACCTCAATTTCTCAACCAACTCATCTTTGACAAACCCTCCACCACCTACCACTGGGGAGAGGAGAACCTATTCAGTACATGGTGCTGGGAAAACTGGCTGACCACATGCAGAAGACTGAAACAGGACCCCTATCTATCCCCATACACAAAAATTAACTCCAAATGGATCAGAGACGTAAATGTAAAACCTCAAACCATAAGAACCTTAGAAAATGAAGGACATACCCTCATGGAAATCGGAACTGGCATCCAATTCCTGAACAAAATCCGAAACCCACAGGTCATAAGAGAGAAGATAGACAAGTGGGACCTTATTAAGCTGACAAGCTTCTGCAAGCCAAAGAAACCATCAAGAGAGCAGGGAGGCAGCCTACAGACTGGGAAAAAGTATTTGCCAACACCAGGTCGGACAAAGGCTTAACATCTTGGATCTACAAGGAACACAAATGTGCTGAAAAGAAAAAAACAAACAACCCCATTATAAAATGGGCAAAAGATATGAACAGACACTTCACAAAGGAAGACATCCGAGCAGCCAACAGACACATGAAGTGTTCAACCTCAGTAATCATCAGGGAGATGCAAATCAAAACCACACTGACATACCACCTAACTCCAGTCAGAATGGCAATTATCAATAACTCAAAAAATAACAGCTGCTGGAGAGGGTGTGGTGAAAAGGGAACACTTCTACACTGTTGGTGGGAGTGTAAACTAGTGCCACCTCTGTCTAAAGCAGTGTGGCAATTCCTAAAATCTCTAAATATCAACCTCCCATATGACCCCGCAATCCCCTTACTGGGAATATATCCTGAAGAACTCAAATCACTCTATAAAAAAGATACCTGCACACTTATGTTTATTGCAGCATTGTTCACAATAGCAAGACCTGGAAGCAACCATGCTGTCCATCAAAAGAGGACTGAATTTTAAAAATGTGGTACT
>NW_007085427.1:0-782 GCF_000164805.1 Carlito syrichta
TAGAAAACATAAACAATAAAAGCTAAAAGTCATCTGGGGATACATTTTTTTTTTTGAGTTGGAGTCTCACTCTGTCGCCTAGACTGGAGTGCAGTGGCCGCTCCCGGCCACCGCAACCTCGACCCGCTGGGCTCTGGCGATCCTTCCACCTCAGCCTTCCAAGTAGCTGGAACTACAGGGACCCACTACCATGCCTGGCTAATTTTTTGATTTTTATTGTAGAGATGACGTCTCACCAAGTTGCCCAGGCAGGCTCGAACCTGCAGGGTCAGGCAATTCACTCACTTCGGCCTCTCAAAGCGCGGGATTACAGGCTGAGCCACCGAGCCTGGCCGGACGTACATCTTAAAAGATGGTCATCCTTATGGAGATGATTATAAAATCAATTATAGATGGTAAAGGATCACCTAAATAGAGAAGTAGACTAGGTTCAGGGATAAGAAGAATAAATTATTATATTGCTCACCTAAATTATCTGTAAATAACTACAGTTCAGTTTCTCTTAAATTTCCAGTTTTTAATAAATGTCTGACACTAGTCCAAGTACTTTGAATGTATTAACTCATTTAAACCTCAGAACAATTGGCAATTTTGTATTCATTTTATATATGACTACGATTGTAGAGTGGTTTGTGTCTTACAACATGTCTAGTAAGTGCAAGTACTAGCTGCCTGAGTTCATCTATGCTCTCTTAAATACTATTGCATTTTGTCTCTCCAGTATTTTTTATGGAACTTAATAAGCTAGTTATCAAGTTCGTGCGGACTGGTAAAGAGCAAAA
>NW_007085428.1:0-796 GCF_000164805.1 Carlito syrichta
AGCCTCTGGGCTTCCCTGGTGGGTTTCACCTCATCCAGGGAACGGACCGGCCACCTTTAGATCTGTCCATTCAAGAATTTGGAGCGGGAAGTTGAATCGCTAATAGCGATAACCTAACGAGAATCGGTTTGAGGCGATGGCCCGTTCAGGAAATTATACGTAAACCGGGCCAAAATTTTACCTTTTAATACCAGTCAGATATGGGATCGGATTATATGGCTCACACCCGATTACAGTAGACCTTATGGTCCTTAAGGACGGCGATCTTTTTATCACCGATCGGACTCAGAGGCCGGGGGCATAGCGGTGAGCTCCCCGTGGGACTCGGTGGCCGTGTGTGTGGCACTGGTTTACGGCCTCAGCTTCCCCCCCCCCCCGTGGATCGGCGGATGCGCTCTGCACTCTGAGCTTCCCAAGGGCCCGAGGACTCGATTCTAGCACCCTGCGACAAGCACACGTAGCCGACTTGCCCTATCTGCACACTCGATGGACCGGATCTGTTTTCAATGGTACGTTTATGTTCATCATCTCTTTTCGCTCAATATAGGGCTGAATGGCATGTCCTTCCACATCGAACCCTTGGCTAGTTTCAGGGTTACAAAACCGATGGCTTTAGATCTTGCCACGACTCGAGGAGGCACACGTGAATCATCCATACCGAGGGTTGCGCTTTTTTTTTTCTTTGAGTTGCGGTCTCGCTCTGTCGCCCGGGCTGGAGAACGGTAGCAGGCTCACGGCCACCACAGCCTCGACCTACTGGGCTCAGGGGATACTTCCATCTCAGCCTGACAGATGG
>NW_007085429.1:0-814 GCF_000164805.1 Carlito syrichta
CACATGCACATAATCCTTTTTTGGAAAGGAGAAGCATATGAGCATTTCTTGCTCTTTTGGCATTCATATTGTTTTTCTGGCTATCTGCCAGGGTGTGTTTATTATGCACACATTTTCTGTGTGCCCATAAGTGTTTATGTACATCACTGCTTTTAGTCTATGACAAATATGTAAACTCCTGTGACCTCTGTGGCAGAGACAGTCCTAGGTGTCTTAGCTTGATTCTTATTTGAGGGACCTGATTGGATTCACATAGTTCAGCCCCAAATAAGTAGATAAAAAGTATTTTTAAAATGCTTTGGTTCATCTAAGTAAAATATTAGCCTTTTATAAGGACTGTGTAAATTTAGGTCATCTAATTGTATGAATAAACTGTACCTTTGGGCATTTTAAGTTTTATGGTTTTGCACTTAGCTATAAAAGTATCCAGACCCAGGTCCTGTCACTGACTACCCCTTATTAGTAAATCTGTAGTTTTATCAGATTTATTAGAAATTTGCACTGACCATGGAAGACACATTTTATAAGAATATGTGCAGAATTTGGTTCATCTTATCAGCAATTTACCCAATTATGGGAGTAAAAAGGAAGCATGTGTATTTTCCTCCTAATTCTGGAATAGCTCCTGATTCTTGAAATTCTAACATGAAAATACGTGTATGCAAATTAATGGACATTCAACATGAAGCTTTGTAAACATTATTAATCAATTGAAAGGTGGCAGTACAACTATGTAAATACAGTAGAGAGAAATATATTTTGGATTCCGCATTTTATTTTAATTGCATACAAGCAATATTATAATTGCTAGATT
>NW_007085430.1:0-780 GCF_000164805.1 Carlito syrichta
CGGGACCATCAATCTTGTTTACCCTTTCGAAGAACCAGCTTTTTGTTTCATTGATTTTTTGTATTATCTTTTTGTCTTCTATGTCCTGGATTTGGGCTTTTATTTTGGTGATCTGGATTCTTCTGCTGAAATTAGGGTTTTTGTGGTCTTGCTTTTCCAGCTTCTTTAGGTGGCTTGTTAGGTTGTCAATTTCTGTTCCTTCCATTTTCCTCATGTGTGTTTGTAGGGATATAAATTCCCCTCTTATTACAGCTTTTAAGGCATCCCAGAGATTTTGGTAAGATGTTTCTTTATTTTCATTTGTTTCCAGGTATCTTTTGATCTCTATTTTGATGTCATCATTGACCCAGGAGTTATTTAGCATCATGCTGTTTAGTGTCCATGTCTTTGTGGGTTTTGGGGGGACTTTGTTGGTGTCAATGTTTATTTTTATTCCACTGTGGTCCGAAAAGGTGCATGGCAGAATTTCAGTCCTTTTAAATTTGCTTATACTTGATTTGTGTCCAATTATGTGGTCGATCTTAGAATATGTTCCATATGGTGATGAGTAGAATGTGTATTCTGTGGTCTTTGGATGGAGTGTTCTATAGGTATCAATTAAGTCCATTTGGTCCAGAGTCTCATTGAGGTTCCGGATCTCCTTGCTGATTTTTTGTCCTGATGATCTGTCTAAGGTTGTGAGTGGTGTATTAAAGTCCCCAGTTATTATGGTGTTAGAGTCAATGTCTTTCTTTAGTTTTCTAGAAGTTGCTTTATGAATGTTGGTGCGCCTATGTTGGG
>NW_007085431.1:0-1367 GCF_000164805.1 Carlito syrichta
ACAAACACCAAAATGACTTTAGGCACTGGATATTCTTTGGCTGCAGTTCTTCAGCAGTGAAGGGAGGGAAATGAGCAGGGCTTGGAAGGGAGGGGAAGGGAAGGAAGCTCTCAAAAAACCTATGGTGTGCTTATTGCTCTGCTGGAAACTGCACATTCTTTTGTATAATATTCATACCCTCTTCAGGAAGTGCCTGTTATGCTCATTTTTATAGATTGGGAAATTGAGGCTCAGGGAGGGTAATTAATTTGCTGAAGGGTTGATAGCACACATGTAAAGGAACCAGAAACTGTTACCACACCTGTCTCCAAAGGCCATATGCTTCCTTGATTCTTTTTAAATGTACTGTAAAAATAGCAGTAACAGATTCCACCAAAGGAAGAGCAAAGTTCTTGTGATTGTCAGTTCATTAAGGCTACTCTAACAAAATACCACTGACTGGGTAGCTTATTAAATTCAGAAACCTATTTCTCACAGCTCTGGAGGCTGGGAAGTAGAAGATCAAGGATCTGGCAGCTTCCTGGTTCTTAGAAAACTGTCTTTTTGCTGTGACCTCAAACAGTGGAAGGAAGAAGGAAGTTCTCTAGGATCTCCTTTATAAAGGATAATCTAATTCATAAGGGCTCTGCCCTCTTGACCTAATCACTTCTCAAAGACCCTAGCTCTGTCTATTACCTTGGAGGTTAGGTTTCAACATATGAATTTGGAGGGGGACGCAAACATTTAGCCTATGGCGTGGGGCTATGTGAATCTTGACCAGTGTAGATGTTACTCAGAAGACCCTGATCACCATATTGTTTTCTCTTTTTAATTGAATCTTAAATACAATAATTTTTTAAAGTTTTGTATTCTCAAAACCGATTTTTTTCTGTTTGCACTGTGAAATCCATTTAAATTACGCAGAAGCTTTTTACAAAACAAATGATTTGCTTTGACACAAAGAAGAAAATGACTTTCTCTTCATTGATATTAATAGTCTTTTAGTAATAAAATGTTTATTATTTGAAGAGAGGGAGAGTACTTCTCTGAAAAATAGATTTCAATTTGTATTTTGCTGGAAATGGTGATTAAAAATGCCCATTAAGTTATGTGTAACTCTTTTTTCTGGTAGTATTACAAAAAATGAGACTTTTTAAAAATGACTAGTCCCTCATTGTGTCCAGCAAGTAGATTGGGTCAACAAAAGATGATTTCCATTTGTAGAATACAGAGTATTTCCAAACTTGTGTAAAAAAAAGTGAAAGGTAAAGCAGAGTATGCTTTTGTAGGTATTCTTCTGCAGTTTGATTCAATTTATAAAGTTTAAGTATTTACATCAGGTGCTTCAGGAATTCATCTCAGAACACATGTAAAGCTCATGTGAAAAC
>NW_007085432.1:0-495 GCF_000164805.1 Carlito syrichta
AAATTCCCCATTATGGAAACCATTACAAAACTCTAAACAGATGTTGTGAAACCTCTCAGTGTTCAGCCAATGTAATAATTTCTTAATCATAACTACAGTAGGTCAAGTCTGTTGTAAAAGTTACTTAAGCGAGAGCTCCTTGTTAAATTCTTGGGATAGACCAGTGGCTTGTCAAACTTCTTTGACCCCAACCCATATCAAGAAACATGTTTTACCTGTGCCCAAATACACAGTTATCTGTACGCAGATCAAAAACAAAGGAAAAAAAATCTGGTCAACAGGCCTCTCCTACTAACTTGCTGGGGGAATGTAGTCTGGGACAGTCATGTATTTGGGGGAAATGTAAACACAAGTGAGTGTGAGATTCCTGTCCTAGAACGGTTTGTTGTGCTCTCCTCTCTCTGGGTTGTTCACAAGCTGGAATGCTCATTTGCTGTGATTGTAGGTGGAGCAGTTACTTTCTTGCTCAGGGGATCCCTGAGCATACAAATCAGT
>NW_007085433.1:0-1214 GCF_000164805.1 Carlito syrichta
GAGTGCTCTATCACAGAAACAAAGAACTGAGTTTACATGATCTACTCATAAGTCGACGTTAAACAATTATTGTAACACTATAAGAAAAGATCTGTTAGTAGTGAGAAATTGCCAGAGGTGGGGGGACAGGATTATCGGTAGTGAGATTCTGCTGGTGGGGGGGGAACACCCCATCAACAAGGGTACCTGCATAATGAACCTTTGTATACTTAACTCTGAATTGTACCTCATCTTTAAAAAGAAAAAGAATCCATATTGTTTATATTTCTCCAGTTCTCTATTTCATATCTAATGAAATTGAACTGTAACAATAGCTTTGAAATAAAGGGCTGTCCGGTACAGCATGATTTGAAAAGAAAAAAAAAGCAGAATTTATTGAGAAGACAGAAATGCTACCACAATGGGAGGTGACCCGAGGAGTTGCCCATGTTAGTTTTCCATTGCTTCTCAAACAAGTCACCACAAATTCATAGCTTAAATGATATAAATTGATTAGTATACAGTTCTGGAGGGCAGACGCCAACCATGGGCCTCATTGGTGTGAGATCGGAATGTTGGCAGGGCTGATTTTTGTTCTGGAGAGTCTAGGAGAGCACCTGCATTCTTCCTTTCTCCAGTTTCTGGAGGCTGCCATTATTCCCTAGCTCCTGGTCCCCTCCTTCTTCAGAGCCAGCAGCACAAGGAAAGTCTGTTTCCAGTTGTGTTTCTCTGCTCCTCTTTTTTTTCACATCCTATTCTCTCACCAAAACCAAGAAGTCTTCTTTACTTTTAAGGATTTATAGGATAGAATGGACTTCTTTTGGAAGTGTGGGATAACCTTTTCATCTCAAGTTCAGTATCCTTAATTACATTGGCAAAACCTCTATTGCCATGTAAGGTAACACATTGCCAACTTGGAGATTAGAGTGCAGACATCCTTAGAGACTGCAATTGGGGACAGTTATTCTGCCTACCACAAAAGTGTAAACATAACCTTGTCATCATGCTCTTGGTGTAAATGATATTTAAAACATAGAAAATTTTTAATCTTGTATAGAGAACTATAATGAATTGAAATTGCCAAAAACTAATAAAGATATGGAGTGCCCAAATAACTGGATTTTTAAACTACCTGTGAAACAAATAGTAACATAAAAAAAGCACTTTTATTTCATGTTTCATGTGGACATATTTTGGTACTTGTAAATGAAATAGAAGTTGTAAATCTCTATTAA
>NW_007085434.1:0-697 GCF_000164805.1 Carlito syrichta
ATGGGCAGGATGGTTGGCTCCATGTCCTTGCTACTGCGAACAATGTGGCGATAAACATACATGTGCAAATATCTCTTTGAGAGAGGGATTTCGTTCTTCCTGGTATGTTCCCAGTAGGAGGATGGCAGGGTCGATTTTTAGATCGGTTAGGAATCACCAAATGGTTATCCACAGAGCTGGTCCGAGTTTACACTCCCACGAGCAGTGTAGAAGTGTTCCCTTTTTGTCATTTCCACGCCAGCACGTGTTGTTTTGGGAATGATGGATGATAGCCATCCTGACTGAAAATAGGTGACTCCTCAAGGTAGTTTTCACTTGCATTTTCGGATGACAAATGAGGCTGAGCTTTTTCCAACGTCTTTGGTGGCTGCTTGTATGTCTGCTGTTGAAAAGGGTCTCTTCCTATCTTTTGCTCACTGTGATATGAGGCTGTTTGCTTTTTTCTTGTCGGCAAGTGGCAGTTCCTTGTAGTTCCGAGCTGATCATCCCTTGTCAGATGTACATTCGCAAATATGTTTTCCGCATCTGTGGGTTGCGTTTCTCTTTGAGTCAGGGCCTCACTCTGAAGGCCCAGACGGTACTAGAGTGGTACAACCATACCTGACCACAGGGTAGACCTCCGGGGCTCAGGCAATCCTCCCAAGCGGCTGCAACCAAAAGCCTATGTCTCCATGCCCAGCTCATTGATGACATTTTG
>NW_007085435.1:0-822 GCF_000164805.1 Carlito syrichta
CAGTGTTCAGCCAATGTAATAATTTCTTAATCATAACTACAGTAGGTCAAGTCTGTTGTAAAAGTTACTTAAGCGAGAGCTCCTTGTTAAATTCTTGGGATAGACCAGTGGCTTGTCAAACTTCTTTGACCCCAACCCATATCAAGAAACATGTTTTACCTGTGCCCAAATACACAGTTATCTGTACGCAGATCAAAAACAAAGGAAAAAAAATCTGGTCAACAGGCCTCTCCCACTAACTTGCTGGGGGAATGTAGTCTGGGACAGTCATGTATTTGGGGGAAATGTAAACACAAGTGAGTGTGAGATTCCTGTCCTAGAACGGTTTATTGTGCTCTCCTCTCTCTGGGTTGTTCACAAGCTGGAATGCTCATTTGCTGTGATTGTAGGTGGAGCAGTTACTTTCTTGCTCAGGGGATCCCTGAGCATCCAAATCAGTGCCCAGAATCTACTCTTAATAGTAAGAAGAAAGACAGTGCAGTGAGGTGGTTAGAGCACAGGGTGTGGAGTTAATCATATTTAGACTCAAATCCCAGGTCTGTCCCTTACTAGCTGTGGGATACCAAGATACCACCAGCCTTGCTAGCCTCCGAGTTCTCATAGTTAAACCTCAAGGACTGACTGTGGGTGTTCCAGGTTGTAAAGGATTGGGAACTACCTGCATGTAGAGCACATAGCTAGTGGTAGTCATTCTTATTGTCTGCTTGACCAGTTCCATCAGGTTGGGGCATTTTTGTTTGTTTGTTTTTTTAGTTGGAGTCTCACTCTGTCGCCCAGGCAGGAGTGCAGTGGCATGTTCCTGGGCCACCACAGCCTCGACCC
>NW_007085435.1:2976-3873 GCF_000164805.1 Carlito syrichta
CAATTTTTCAACTACAGTACTGCTGTGGAATCCAATTTAACACATGCCTTGTCCTCATCTAGTGACAAGTGTCAAACCACTGGGCTCTTGATATCACCTGTCATTCTTGGTATCCAACATTAGAGTCATAGACTCTTACAAAGGGAAGAGATTTTGGTAGTGTGTCTCCCATGTAATCCTTTTTTTTTTTTTTAGTCAGAGTCTTACTCTGTCACCCAGGCTGGAATGCAGTAGCATGCTCATGACTACCAGAGCCTCAGACAATCCATCTGCCTCAGCCTTTCAAGTAGCTGGAACTACAGGCATGAGTCACCATTCCCAGCTAATTTTTTGATTTATTATAGAGATGAGGTCTCACCATGTTGCGCAGGTTGGTTTTGAACCCTTGAGCTCAGGCAGTCCTCTTGCGTCTGCCTCCCAGAGTGCTGGAATTATAGGCACAAGCCACCATGCCCGGCCCCATGTAATCCTTAATAGATAGCTACTTTCCCTGGAACACTGGGTCTCGAATATGAGTGTCTGCCCTGGTCATTCTCACCAGGTGAGGGAGCTCACATTGGAGAGCACCGTGCTGAGATATTACTGGGGTTGCTCAATATGGCTTATTTCATGTTTGGACAGCTGTAGGTATAAGAAAGCTTTTTCTCTCAAGTCACAATCCTTTATTCCCATAGCTTCTACCTGTTGATTGTAGTTCTGCCTTCAGGCATGGTTTTACACATCTGAAGCCTGCCACTCCTGGAATGATGAAGTAATCATTCACTGTGGTTATAAGTACAGGAGTTGTAGGGATGTTATTGATTGCCTGTCCACCCAACACTGTTGTCTTCCTTTCTTTCTACCAGAACTCAGATTCTTTCAGGATCCATCTTCTCCATGGATGCTTCAGCAGAAGCT
>NW_007085436.1:0-759 GCF_000164805.1 Carlito syrichta
CAACTGTGCCTTTTCTTGTCCAAAGGTGTGACAACCACTATTTGATTTATTCACTTAGACCAAAAATTTTATAAGGAAGTTTAGAAATATATATACATAGTTCAGTTATCCATATATAACACTATGTGAACTTGTGCTTGCTACTTCACCTCCTTCTGCTTGAAATTTGCCCTCTAATATGCCTGTGTATGGTAGTGATAAAACCCAGTCACAGGCCTGTTGGAGAGTAAAACCAAAGTACTCTTACTTATTTCTGGATATACTTTTGCACTTTGGATTTCTGCTTTGAGGCGTCAACTTCAGTGTCCGGCAGACTTCAATGGTAAAGTACACATTGGGTTTGTCAAACACTGTGGTTAGCGTTCTCTACTTCTCACTATTTAGCATTTCATAGAGGGCTCTGGCACCAGTGTCCCTGACAGAAATATTTTTTACTGCTAGACATTAAAATAAATAGTATAGATTTTGAGTGTTTTGTTAAATCATAGAAAATTAATAGGAAATTTTACATTAGGTAAAAATAAGAATAGCTTATAATATACAGATTAATCATTAAATATTATAGAAAACAGTTAGCAAAACTATTACTGAAATCATACACTTCTTATCTTGATGTAAGCTTTGTGAAGCACGATATGCATCATGGAATTTTGATTATTAATTGTTACCTTAAGCAAAAATCTTTTGTGAAGTACGTTATGCATCATGAGACCTGTAAGCCCCCAGCAGGTATTTGTCATACTGCTGGAAGTTATAGAA
>NW_007085437.1:0-622 GCF_000164805.1 Carlito syrichta
CTGGAGGACAAAGGTGATTGGATAGAAAGCCATACATACTACCTCAGGGCCACCTATCCTGTGGCAGAAAAGAGGGGGTCTGTGAAGTTTGGAAGGGTGGAGGCTGAGGGGGATGTGCCTAGTTGGGATGGGATGAGACCCTGCAGAGCAGAGCCCACCCATGGGCTGCTCTGCTTGGAGACCCCAGAGCAAGTACCAAGCCCAGGGGTTTGGGCATGTTGTAAGGTGGAGGATCCCAGGACCTTTCGTGCAGAGGGTCTTAGGGTAATCGATGTTCCTGTGTCTGTGCGTCCCTGAGCTCAGCACATGGTGCCTGCTGCTCAACAAATGATTACTGACTCTGTGTCCACAGAAAGGCCAAACAAGTCACTTTTTAGAGCGAGGCAGTGACCAGCATGTTATTTTAGAAAAGCTAGTCTTAAAAAATGTATTTCAAAGGACGACAGTGTTTTTAAAGTCTAATTTAAACTTTTAAGTTCTTCACAGATGTTTGCTGGAATCATTTTCTAAAATAGAAATGGCACGATCTGCATCGTGCTTGGACTTCCTGGTTTCTTTGTTTCAGTTTTTAAGAGTTGCTACAATTCCTTCTGCCTTGTGATACAGCTGAGGTCCTCATTGC
>NW_007085438.1:0-712 GCF_000164805.1 Carlito syrichta
CTACTACATTTAAAAAAAGTGTTACAAATTGGCATATTTGTATTTTCCAGGTTTTAGATAAAAAGACTTTCAAATCTCCCCATTTCATATAATGATATTTTGTCATTAATAGGCTTGATTGTTTTAAGGTATGTTTCTTCTAGTACTAATTTGTTAAGAGTTTTTATTATGAATAGTTCCTGAATTCTATTGAATGGCTTGGTATCATTTGAAAGGATCAACTTTTTTTGTCTTTGATCGGTTGATTGATTTGCATATGTTGATTCATGCTTACATATCAGGAATAAGTCTCAGTTAATAAAGATAAATGATCCTTTTAACATACTGAATTCACCTGGTTAGTATTTTGTTTACAAATTTTACATTTATGTTCATCAGTAATAATGACTTGCAGCTTTATTTTCTTATATTTTTGTCTGGCTTTCATATTAGGGTAATGCTGGTCTTGTAAAATAAATTCGGAAGTATTTCCTTCTCTACAATATGAGAGGGGACTGCCCCCCAAAACACTAGAGTTTATTTAAAATTGTGTAAATAAGTTGAATGTTTTACATTTAAACTTCACCCTCTTCAAAGTACTTTTTGTTTGATGCAATACACCTATCAAGATGCTTTTTCTACAGCTCAAAACAGTTTTTGAACTTGTCAATATTAATGACTTTTAATGCTTTTGCCATTTTTTCCCTCTTTCACATGGGCAAAGAGGACTTTC
>NW_007085439.1:0-1104 GCF_000164805.1 Carlito syrichta
CTAAAGTTTGGGTACCCTAGTTGATGTTATGTGTCCCCCTCCCTCCCCCGCAGTGTCCCACTACTGCCAATCCCTTTCTTATAGTATTATGATAAATGTTCAGGGTCCACTTATGAGTGAGTACATGTAGTACTCAGATCTTTGTTTCTGTGATAAACCACTGAGAATGATGAACTCTAAATCCATTCAGGTTGCTGTGAAGCCCATAATTTTGCTTTTTCTTCATGACTGTGTTATATTCCATCGTGTATATACATTTTGCATATTTCTGGTAGGACTTTATAATCATTTAATTCTGTATGATTTGTATTAATTGTTTCCATAGTAAGGAACCCCTACATGTAACATCACAAATGTATGTAACATAAAATAGGAACTTTCATTCGTAGAAGAAAACGAGTCTTCACTGTGACTTTTCCTTTTATTTGAATTCAGAGTTAACACTGCCTCACCATGCAGGTGTGGCCTCGCAGCAGGTGTTTTCTGTGCACACGCAGACACATAGATGTGTTTCTGGAAAGACTGGTGCTCACATTTTGCAGCATTAGGAGCCTTGCTATTTGAAAAACATTTAGTTATGATGTTTGTTATGCTGAGAAAAATTGTTTTTAACAAACACTGACAGATCGCTTTGTAGCAGGCCAGCTCTTCAAGTGACTCATTCAAAAGGACAGTATTTTATAACAGGTGTAAAATCAAAGGCATTTAGTGAAATATTTGGCCCGTGATTTTCCATGAATAGTTTGTTTATGAAGAGTTCAATATTCAGGGAAGATGGAAAAACAGTCTGTGGCAGCTAAAGTAATAAAACTGGGTTAATCCCAAATTGACAATCTAAAGTCCTTTAATATTATTTGTTGCAATCAAGAAACAATCCCCCTAGTCTGTCATCTCTTTTCAACTTATAAGTAACAATTCGAGGTTGTTCATGGAGACTTCCCGTTGCTAGGAAATACTGACACTTAGTTTTGGTACTATAAGTCATGATGGTGACTGGAGCCAAGGGGAAGTCTGTCCATGTCCAGTAAGTTCTCTTTGGAGCAGATCTGTCAGGCTTGTGTCTCCTTTTTGCCCCAATACATTGTCACTGGGCAAAAATGTGCA
>NW_007085440.1:0-887 GCF_000164805.1 Carlito syrichta
TTCCACAGCTGGAATTTCTTTTGCTGGATTTTTGTTTTTCAGATCTGACGCTGAACTTGCCTTTGCTTGTTTTCTTTTCTCCCTCTCAGGATCCCAAGTCCCAAGGTAAGAGAAGTACCTAGGGAGTGAATGCCAGTAAACAGGTCAGCACTGACCGTCTCTATGATCAAACGCATAAAGTTGGATTATTGGTGAATTTCATTTGCCAGGAGTGGCAACAGTATAATCACAGAAGTTCTTCCTCCATCACTGCACCTGCTTGTACAGCTCAAATTAAAACCTGAAACCCCCAAAATTCCACTTCGCAATGGTTTTCAGTGTTGGAGCCTGTGAATTAAAGGCCTCCATTGTTTGCAAGTGTTATTTCCTTGACTTTACCAGTTTCAAAGAAAGAGAATCTTCACTAACTTCTCTACTGATCCTTGTTGATCAGATCAACTTTGTTTTGGATTCCTATTGAATCAAAGACAAACAGACTCATTTAATCACTCTCATGTGTAACTTTGTTTCAGTTCAGGATTCTCACTGTGCTTCTATTTCCTTGTTATAAAGACTATTAGGCAGTTGGGGGAAATACAGAAATTACCCTAAATTCTATTCACTAAATATCAAAATTTTCAGACAAATTTTCTCAATTGTAAAATACTTTGGGACACCAAGTAATTATATGCAATTAAAACCCCGTTGTTGGTTTACTTTCCCTTGTTAATTTATAATATAATTACCTGTACTAAGGAGAACTAACAGATTAGCAAGCACTGGAAATCAAAAATATCTCTCACATCACAAAAATAAAGACAAACATTTATTCTACTAGTGGAGTATTTCAGATTTCAGATAAAACTATTTAATACTTTCCACTTTTTTAATAAGCCATAAAGAATCTC
>NW_007085441.1:0-762 GCF_000164805.1 Carlito syrichta
CTAGCTGAAGAATCTTAGGGAAAAATTGTACCAAATTGCTGGTAATTTGCATTAAAGAGGGTGAAACTGAATTTTTTGTTTAAGTCAGTAGACATGACGGTGTTTCATTAAAGTTAAACAGTGGGCCGTCGTCGAGCAGAGCTGCCCTCGGAATGGGATCCCAGATCATCCGGCGCGCATTGATCAGATACCGCAACCCGGCCGGGAACACAGCGAGAAAATGAAGGCCCAGCGTGGGGTGTCGCTGCAGAGACTTCCGTGACGTCGCTCCATGGCAGCGACAGGAGGCGGTGGGCTGACCTTCCCACAACGCAAGAGGATAGGGGGCTGTGCCCTGAGCGATCTTGGAGTCCCACGAGAGCCCTCCTGCACGTGCAAGGACGCAGATGTGACACACAACACATGGCATCCATGGAGACGTGGGCACACACACAGACTTTCAAACCTCTCCATAGTATTTTGTCTCAAAATTGGGGGGATCCTCTTCCATTAAATGGCTCTTGCCCTCCCTTAGGTGCTGGATGGTGAAGGTTCTCTGTCTTCTCTCATTTCAGCAAGAAACTTTGTTTTCCAAAAACCAAGCAAAAAGATCCATCAGTTTTGTTGCAGAAGACAGGCAAGCGAAGATGATCAGTTTTGCCCATGTCTGTGATTTCAATGACGTGGAGTTGTTTTTGCACGTTGCTTGCTTGCTTTCCTGGCGATGACATGCGTGGCAGTCCAGGATGGCCAATGTATAAACGATGTGAGCTGGGCTTGCTC
>NW_007085442.1:0-1079 GCF_000164805.1 Carlito syrichta
CTTTATTTTGTATCCTGAGCCTTTGCCAAAGGCTTTTATCAATGTAAGGAGACCTTTGACAGATTCTCTTGGGTTTTCAAGGTACACCATCATGTCATCTGCATAGAGAGATAACTTGACTTCCTCTTTTCCTATTTGAATACCTCTGATTGCCTCCTCTTCTCTGATTGCTTTAGCCAGGACTTCCAATACTATGTTGAACAGGAGGGGAGAGAGTGGGCATCCTTGTCTAGTTCCAGTTTTCAGGGGAATTGGTTCCAATTTTTGTCCATTTAGGAGTATGCTGGCTGTGGGTTTCTCGTAGATGGCTTTTACTATTTTGAGGTATGTTCCCCGTATGCCTAGATGTTCAAGGGTTTTTATCAAGAAGGGGTGCTGGATTTTATCAAAAGCTTTTTCTGCATCTAGTGATATGATCATGTGGTTTTTGTTTTGACATCTGTTGATGTATTTAATTACATTTATGGTTTTACGAATATTGAACCAGCCTTGCATGCCAGGAATGAAGCCTACTTGGTCATGATGGATGATTTTTGAGATGTATTGCTGAATCCGGTTTGCTAGGATCTTGTTGAGAATTTTAGCATCTATGTTCATCAAAGATATTGGCCTGTAGTTCTCTTTCTTTGTTGGATCTTTACCTGGCTTGGGTATCAATGTGATGTTGGCTTCGTAAAATGATTTAGGGAGAGTTCCATCTTTTTCATCGCCTGGAATACCTTCAGTAGGATTGGTATCAGCTCCTCCTTAAATGTCTTGTAGAATTCTGCTGGAAAGCCATCTGGACCAGGGCTTTTTTTTGTAGGAAGTTTTCTTATTACGTGGTCGATTTCCTTGATTGTTATTGGTCTATTTAGGGTCTCAATTTCTTCTTGTTCCAACCTAGGTAGGTTGTGTGATGTCAGAAAGTCTTCCATTTCCTTCTGGTTTTCAAGTTTGTTTCCATACAAGTGTACGTAGTAGTCTCTGATGATCTTTTGTATTTCTTCAGGGTCAGATGTGACTTCATCTTTTGTGTTTCTGATTATGCTTATTTGGTTTTTTTCTCGTTTTTTCTTGGTCAGTCTAGCTAGGGGACC
>NW_007085443.1:0-761 GCF_000164805.1 Carlito syrichta
AGATGGGGGAAGTTTGTATTTATTTCTCTAGCACAGGACAAGATTTAGTTTATAGTCAGTTATATAGGAGGCGATGCTCAGGGGAATCTATTGCACCCCCAAAGTAATCCTGTTTCTTCCTCCCTGTTTTCCAGCATGAACTACTGCAACCTTGTTGCAAATAGATTGAAGAAGCTCTGCACATGGCTGAATAGATGTGGGGCCACCACCCTGATTGTGTCCATTGTGCTGCTGCTGCTTTTCTCTTGAAAAGCTGAAACAATAAAATTTGGTTGTCAAGGGAGCCCCATTCAGGTAGGATTCAACAGATAAAAGTGAATCTCTTCCTGTGTATTTCTTTGCTTACATACTTGTATTGTTTCTGAACAATTGAGGTAACATGGGCCTGGTGGAATTTAAGAATCCAGAAAATTATCTTTAGTAAAGTTGTAAGCGGAAAATGTAATTTTATTTTGGGTGTTAACTTTAAATTTTGTTTAATGACAGTATATAAAATATAAAATTTATGTAAGCTTGTTCTAAGTGAATTTATGAAAATAAGACTACTGGGAAGGTGTTTGAGTCTGTGAATTCAGATAGAGATAGTTTTAATGATGAGCTGGGCTGTAAAATCAGCTATAAATATAATAAAACAGATAAGCCTAATTTAATTGTTCTGTCAGTGAATGGGAAATGTGCTTGCACAGCAGGATTAGAAATGGAGTACATTTTTTCTATTGGCATCTTAAGTTGTTACCAATGATCTAGTTGCCATATTTTGA
>NW_007085444.1:0-794 GCF_000164805.1 Carlito syrichta
CTCCAGCCTGGGCAACAGAGTGAGACTTCAACTCAAAAAAAAAAAGTTTGGGGATATACCTGAATAAAAAGGAGTAATAGAAAATCAGAAAATAATGAATTCACTTTTAAGCAGATTGAGGCCTTCTTTCTTATTTTTGAATAAAGGGTTCACTGCATTGAATTAACTTAAAGCAATGATATATATCAGAGAAAATGCTAAAATTAAGCTAATAATTTCATGGACAAAGTGTAACTACTACTTCTCATGTTTCTGAGATCTCTAAGTCATGCTATGAATATATCTTTTGATAAAGTAACTAATATTTTATTTCATTTTATTTCTTATTTTATTTTTTTGAGCTGGAGTCTCACTCCATTGCCCAGACTGGAGTGCAGTGGCACCCTCCCAGCCACCGCAGCCTCGACCTGCTGGGCTCTGGTCAAACTTTCACCTCAGCCTTCCAAGTAGCCGGAACTACAGGCACACACCACCACGCCCAGCTATTTTGATGTATTGTAGAGATGAGGTCTCGCCAAGTTGCCTGGGTGGGTCTTGAACCTATGGGCTCAAGCAATCCTCTCCCTCGGCCTCCCAAAGCCCTGGGATTATAGGCTGAGCCACCGAGCCCAGACTAATATTTTATTAAGACTATATTTACCTACTATGTTTTGTAAATAAATCTGGTTTAATAATAAGATACAACTAAAATTGCAAAACAGTATCTAAAATTTTAAATCAATTATATAGTAATATTTACTAGAAGATAAATATTTTTTATAGACTTTATGTTATCACATAGCTATGAAAAGTCT
>NW_007085445.1:0-1085 GCF_000164805.1 Carlito syrichta
TTTAATATATTCCAAAGCATTAGAAATGACAGCATCAGGAAACTTTTGGTTCAAGCAACAGAAATTCAGCTCAAACAAAGAAAATGGTGGTTTCCTGTAAGGGCCAGGGGGTCATTCTTCCAGAAAGGAAGAATGGAGCCCTTGAGGTGGCAGAAGGGGAGCTGGCCTGGGGTTGACAGACTCTGGGGGCTGAAGTCTGGCCAGGACTGATTCCATCTTGCACTGTGACATTCTTCAGTGGTGTGGTTTCACACTTTTAAAGACAAAGATGGCCTTTCTCCATTGAGAAAGGTAGCTGTAAGTCCCTCCAGAAGAATATCTTTCCAGATCTATTGGATCAAAAACTCCCGAGGAATGGTTCTGATTGGAAGAGTTTGGGTCACCCTCTATCCCTCAATAAGTCATTGTGGCCAAGGAGATGGTGCTCTGCCACAGGTCCTTCTCAAGCTGTAAACTCTACCCACCAGAACAAGGGGGGACAGCATAGTCATTGCCACCCAGAGGATATCTTTGAGCCAGGCCAATTCACCATTTGAAACTCCAAACAACAGAGAAGTCTAGGGAAATAAGATTTATCCTCAACCCCATCACCCCTAAAAGAACAGTGTTGTGTGAACATTTCTAGTTTGTTTTTAAACACATACACTTTAACTGTACAATATTGTCAGAGCTGCTTCACAAATAGATGGTTTTGAAACATACCTGGAGAAACGAGGCTGGAAGACACAGAAACAATGCTCACATCTGAGGTTTAGCCTTCGTGAAGAACTGTTTCGGTTCCTGAAGTGTCCTCAGAAATGAAGTACAACTTCAGGAGTGTGGAGGGATGATCGAGGGATAGGCCTGTGTGTCCTTTTTTCTGTTCCTTCAACAGCATTTTGAAAAGCCTTCTGTAGGCCAAACATTAGTTACTCTAGGCTCTGAGGAATTGGTAGTAAACAAAATGAGCCAATGTTCCCTGTCCTTCTGGATCCAAGAAAATACTGATGATGGAAGGAAAAAAAAGACAAAAAGATAAAAAAGTAGGTAGATGTTCCAAATGATCAAACTTTTTTGAAGTAATTTTTTTATAGCCAATGAATCTT
>NW_007085446.1:0-817 GCF_000164805.1 Carlito syrichta
ATTATCAACTGCAGGATCATGCTGAGATAATTAACTATGTTTTCACACACACACACACACACACACACACACACACACACACACACACACATGAAAATATTATGTAAAATATTTTCATCGGTATTTTCTTCTGCTGAAATGCAACATGTAAGGAAGTATATTTTTAAAAACTTACTTGTGTGCAGACTCATTATGGTTTTCTGTGAATTGGTGCCTTTTGTTTTATTTGGTATTATACTAGAATGACCTGTTCTATTTACATAACTTTCCCAGGTTAATAACTATAATTCCCAGCCTCAAAACAACTCTTCATACATGTTACCAATTGTAGAAGCAAAAATGTGACTCGGAGTGATTAGTTTGCCAGTGATCATACTGCTCGTAAATGGCTCAATGGACTCCAACTCCTGAGCATGTTGCCCTTTCCACAAAGTGAGCTCAATTGCACCCTCTGTGCTTCAGAGCCTGCTGAGTTGTATTGGACAATTTTCCTCTGCACTAAATGGATTCTGATTGCTAAAACTTTGAAGTCATTGTGCTTTTCACATATCACCTGCTGCCTTCTGCATTCTTGGTTGATCCGAGTAGGGTTTTCTTTGTGTTCGTTTGCCTCAGGGAAGCTGAGCACTGTTGGAGGATATCAGAAAACAGGAAGGCTTGGTAATAATTTAAGTTCACATTGACCAACCTCACTCAAGCCCTTAGCAGAGAGTGGTGATTCTACTGCCCTTCTCCTGCCTTCTGGTTTGTGCAAACAGGTCTTCAAAGCTTCTCCACTAGCAGATATTAGATCCATATGCCCTTCTCCTTACTATGA
>NW_007085448.1:0-648 GCF_000164805.1 Carlito syrichta
ACTTTGGCCAGCCAAAGGGTGATCTTTAATCTTCAGCTTTAACAAGGAACCTAAAAGTTTACTGGAGATTATTATGCTAAATCATGAATGGTTGGGTTGTCCTGATCTTGCATCTGAAGGAGATTTGTCAAGGGAGATGGGATAGGCTGCTGCTTGTTTTGCAGTTGAATGTTTGAATGCTGTCTAATGGTTATGCTGAGGCAAAAAGACTAAATTAAGAATAAGCTAAATTTCTTCTAGGTTTCTATAGGTACCTTTCAGTAAACAGTACTGAAATTGCTGGATTGAATGGCATTTCTATTTTTCATTCTTGAGAAATCTCCATACTGTTTTCCACAGAGGTTGAAGTGACCTATATTACCAGCAGTGTATAAACATTCCCTTGTCCCTGAATTCTCACCAAAGTCCATTATTTATTACTTTTTAATTTTAACCATTCTGAAAGGTGTAAGATGATATCTTATCATGGTTCTAATTTGAATTTCTCTGATAATTAGTAGTATGAGTAAATAAAACATGTTTCTTAACAATTTGTGTGTTTTCTTTCAAAAAGATATCTGTTTATGTTTTAGCCCACTTTTTAATAGGGAATTTTTTTCTTTTCAGTTGTTTGAGTCCTTGCAGATTCTAGATATTAGTACTTTGTCA
>NW_007085449.1:0-731 GCF_000164805.1 Carlito syrichta
GTTATCAGCTTTTTGGATTCCACATTTCAATAAGATTAAAGGTTATGAAAAAATTCAAAGCAATATTATAGAATTATCCACTGAACTTAATTTCCAGGGAATAAAAGAAAAAACTAGTTTAAATTGAGAAGAGGTATGTGGAACAATACAACAGAACTCATAAAATGATTTCTCAGTACAGAATTTTAGTAGAAAACCAAACTTTTTTAAAAAGAGAAAACAATGTTTTAGATAAGAAATTTTTAAAGATTCTTCCAGTTCTAATGCAGAAGTGGTGATTATTACAATTTAAAATCTAACCCCAATATGCTAGAGATAATGGGAGCAGAGCACAAGCTAGAGGAAATAAATAGAGAATAAGTTCTAAAATACATTTATGACTAAAATACATCAGTCCTAAAAACAAACTCCCTAGTAAGACCGTATTTGATTGTTCTTTGCTTTTTTTTAGAAGTCTTGTATGGTTGAAAAACTGACAAGTAGGTGAATTAAGATCTAATTAATATGAGTTTAACTTTCTGAAATAGCATATATGAATTTCATGATTTGAAGCCTTACAGATGGATACAATTTTAAATATGTAAATTTAAGGCTAGGATTTAGCATCAGAGTACCTTTTACTGAATTGACTAATCTCCCGCTCTTGCTCAAGCCAGATTCTTGGAAACCATCAATATAAAACTCTGTAAAATACCTTCTCTTCAAAGAAATCAAATTCCATTCACAAATGA
>NW_007085450.1:0-961 GCF_000164805.1 Carlito syrichta
CTCAGTATTATCAACTCTAATTCTATCCAGGTCGCTGTGTAGTTCATAATTTTGTTCTTCTTCATGGCTGTGTAATATTCCAGGGTCTATATGTACTTCATTTTAATCCAGTCTTCTTTTGATGGGCAGCACAGGTGGTTACATGTTCTTGCTATGGTGAATAATGCTGCAAAAAACATACATATGCAGGTATCTTTTTTATAGAGTTATCTGAGTTCTTCCGGGTATATTCCCAGTAGGGCAATTGCAGGGTCATGTGGAAGGTCAATTTTTAGAACTTTTAGGAATCACCATACTGTTTTCTACAGTGGTTGTACTAGTTTACACTCCCACCAACATTTTAGATACAACCTAAAATGGCAGTGAGGCCCAAAATTTTCTAGGATAAATTACTTGTTAATGATTTCTCTGAAGTTTATTTTTTTGGGGGGGATGTCTCTATCATACAAGTAACCCTTTTCTAAACAGAATCAGAGAAGCTGAGTATCAGTAATATGACTAAGATTCCATTAGATTATTATGTTGGAGACAGTAGTTATAATCAGAATTCTAGTCTTCTTTGTAAACTAAGAATATTTTTTCACATAAAGATGAACTTAGCAGCATGTAATTTCCCTTTTTATTCACTAAATGTGGGATTTAATTATTGTCTAACTAAAGAAACCTAATATGTAATTTTGAAATTAAGCCAAAAGCTGTTAGCAATGTTGAAATCCTGATTACATCACATATGCATAAAAAGATATTTGCAAGCAAAGCTTTATTTACAGTTCATAAATTATTTTTTTTCCATTTTGTATAAACTACTGAGTGATTCTTTTAGGAAATGCGTGTATCCTTTGTGTTATGGATTAAGTGTAAGTCCTGTTAAACAGCAGGCCATAAATCAGACTGTGATCTCTATGCTTAATTAAGGGTTTAAAGGGGGGAAAAGTAAATTTTTTAATTAAGTGCTGTACTC
>NW_007085451.1:0-681 GCF_000164805.1 Carlito syrichta
ACTCTATCTCTCCACTCCCCTCTTCAACCCACTATCTGCTCCATTCTCTCCCCTCTGCTAACCACATTTTATTTCAGGGAGTAAACCTACAGCCCCACTGCCCTGGAAAGATTCCAGGGCAGTGGGAAGTGGGTTCCACATTATCCACACGCCTGTCAGCGAATACCAGGACCTGCAGACAGATTTTGAATCACAGCTCTCCCCTTAAGTACATCTCAAAACTGCAAAAAGGACCACCTCCAACCTACAGTGCAACTTCAGAATTGAACAAAGTAAGAGGACATACATAAAGAATAGGAGATTGAACAAACAGAAGTAAAGCCAATCCCTTTACTCCTGAATAACAGAATTAAAGAAGACGGTGACGTGGAGGGAAGGAAAAAGTAAGGAGGGGGAAAAACCGCACAAATGAAGAAAAACCAAAAGAAGAATATAGGTCTTACACAGACCCCTGGGAGATCAGACAATGAGAAAACAGATTCTGGAACACAGACAATGAAGAGTCCCCAGAATGACTGGCTACATGCAACAAACCCAGACATCAAGACATTAATGGAGAGAATTAAAAAAATTGAGGAGAGACAAGAGGAAAATAGGAAGGAGCTGTTGTCAGAAAGGACAGCAGTAAAGAATACTGTGATGGAAATGAACCACAGACTACTAAGCATGGAAAGCAGAATC
>NW_007085452.1:0-785 GCF_000164805.1 Carlito syrichta
AGTCTAATCACATGTTCCAAAAAAAGGAGAACTCTGCGGGCAAAAAGATTTGAGCAATCAACAGTATCTGGCAGTTAGAAAACCACAGTGTCGAACGCAATTCTGTTTTCCTATATTTGATGATGAATATACTTCTTGAATCCCCTCCTGATTTCAAGCTCTTTGTGAAGAGAGGCCATGCTAAGTGTTTTCACCACGGCCCCTGTCACATCCAGTGTGGGGTGCATGAAAGTCCCTCCAAAAACACTTGTGATTAAATGACTATGAAGAGATGGAATTTGCAATCTTGCAAATGAGAAATTTATCTTAGTATTTGGTAGTTTTCTGGCACACAATTGTCACACTTAGAAAAGGTGACAATTTGTAGAGTATATTCCATTATTTGTGCTAAAAGTTAAATAATTGCTGCATAATTGCTTGAATCACACTGCTTGAAATGGAAAACTCTGCCTCCTATGAGCTATTAGATCATGGCATACTGTCCATTCATTCCAGTGGACTTTATGAAAAGAAGATTGGATCAAACCCCAGCTTATTCATTCTTAAATGAGAACTTGTTTAATCTGAAAGGCATCTTGAAGGGCTCAGTAGATTGCTGCATTTAGAAATGTAACAGAGAATGTATAGATAGCTTTTCCTGAGGTTGAGTTTCCTGAAAACAGAGTCTGAGGAAGAGTTTTGTTTGCAGGAGGTTGTTGAGGAGTAAACTGAGTGCAATACCCATAAAGCTCTTGCAGAACAAGAATTGACAGGGTATGTGGGGAGGAGCAGTTCCCTTAGCAAAA
>NW_007085453.1:0-800 GCF_000164805.1 Carlito syrichta
ACTCCAACTTAAAAATAAATATAATAAAAAATAAAAATTATTTTTTCAATATAATCAATGAACTATTTACCTACACTTTCACAGAGCAAAATACCTAGAAGAAGTTTAGAAAACACTAAGTATACCATGTAACAAAAATAAATTAATCAAAAAACTCGTTTGTTTTCTTTTTTATATTTTGCTATTTATCAGAAAAATGAATATCTAAATGAATTGCATACATGTTAAGGTAAATTGCATGCAGAATTATTATTTATAGAGCTTAAAAACATAATGTAGATGTAGGTTCCAGATGAGTGTATATAATTCCATGTTTTCTTTATGAATTTCAATAATACACTACCTACATGTGGTATCTATGGAGAACAAAAATTTAATAAAAATAGATTAATTATAAGCCTCAAATGTAAGAAAATAATAAACGTGGGGGGAATGAGGTGAATATTTTAAAGAAGTCTTCTATTACTTGTACTAAGTGGTGACTTCATGGATTTTCAATTTTTTGTTGTTGTTACCAAGCTGGAGTGCAGTGGCATGCTCACGACCACTGCAGCCACAACCAGCTGGGCTCAGGCGATCCTTCCACCTCAGACTTCTATTAGCTGGAACTACAGCCACGTGCCACCACACCCAGGTCATTTTTTTGATTTATTTGTAGAGACGAGGACTTGCCAAGTCGCACAGACTGGTCTGGAACATGTGAGCTCAGGCAATTCTCTCACCCCAGCCTCCCAAAATGCTGGGATTATAAACTGAGCCACTGCGCCTGGTCTTTCATTTTAATGATGTATACTTTCTAC
>NW_007085454.1:0-853 GCF_000164805.1 Carlito syrichta
CTCCAGTCTGTGCGACAGAGTGAGACTCCAACTAAAATAATAATAACATTTTAAAATTTCCCTTGTGTTTTCTTTTTTGACTCCTGTGTAATTTTTACATGTGTTCTTTAGGCTCCAATATATTATAACTTTTCTAAAGATATCTGTTTGTTATTCATTTCTAGTGCAATTTTATTTTTGTCTACAAGGAGATATTGTGTGATGCTTTCTCTTTTAAAATTATTAAGGTGTGTTTTATGTCCCAGATTGTGTTTTATTTAGAGACTCTTCCATAAAAAACTGAGAAAAATGTATATTCTGCTTTTGTTTGGTAAAGTCAATTAAATCCAACTGACTGATGGTTCTATTGGGTTTTACAATGTTCTTGATTTTTATTGCCTCGATCTGTCCATTTCTGATTGAAGCAGGTTACAATCTCCAACTATGATATTGGATACGTGAATTTCTCCTTAAAGTTCAATCAGTTTTAATCTTAAGTATTTTGATGCTCTGTAGTTGGGCACATGCATGTTGAGGATTGTTATGTCTTCTTACATTAGTAACCTTTTTATCATTATGTAATACTTGTCTCCATTTCTGATAACTTTCATTTCTATGAAGTCTGCTTTGACTGAAATTAATATAGCTACTCACTCCCACTTTATTTTGGTTAGTGCTAGAATAGTATACTTTCTCTATTCATTTATTTTTAATCTCTATGTGTATTCATATTTAAAACATTTTCCTTGTAGACAACATAAAGGTGGGTCTTGTTTTTTCACTCACTCTGATAACTATTTTAAATGGTACACTTAGATGATTGATATTTAATTTGATGAATGATATTGTTGGATTAATATCTAATGTATTTATC
>NW_007085455.1:0-1382 GCF_000164805.1 Carlito syrichta
AGGGTAAAGAATGCATGAAGGTTTACTATATACATCTATTTTGGGTATGTTTGAAAACTCCCATAATAAAACAAAATACTTTACTTTTTTAAAAAAGGCTATTTTTATTTCAAAATTTTCAAATATGAAAAGCTTCTTAAGATTTAAAATATATTAAAAGTACAAAGGTTGGAAAGTAAGAAAACTGTCATTGTTTACAGATTTTATGCAATAAAAAATAATTTATAGTCAAATTATTAGAATGAGTAAGAGTTCATCAAGGTGGTTGAACAATATATAAAAACCAACTGCATGAACAGCAACAGAAGTTAGGAAATATATTTTTGGAAAAGTACCATTTACAATAGCAACAAAAAAAAGATAATTTTAAAACTCTACCAAAGATGTTTATGGAGAAAAAATTAAAAATTTAAAACTTCACTGAATGCTACTGAACACATAATCAAATGAAGACATACCTTATTCATAAATTGAAAGGTTTAATAGCAAAAAGAATTTCTGTCTAAATTAATCTTTAAACTTACTGCAAGGCAAAGAACATGACAAACTAATTCTAAATCTAATATGAAAGAACAAGACTAAAGAACAGCCAAGACCATTCTAGAAAAGAATAAGGTCAAGAAAATCAAGTTATTAAATATGAAGATAATGACAGTCATGAAGACACAGTGATATCAGTGAAGGAAAAAGTATCTTTCAACATCTCAAAACATCCCAATCTCTTTTTCTTTAACTTTTAATTTTTTTTATTTTTTAAAAAATGTGGGGTACAATTCAAGGTTAAGTATACAAATGTTCATTATGCTGGTACACTTGGTGATGAGGTGTGCGTCCCCCTTCCTCAGGTAGATTATCACTACCGCCAATCCTGTCTCCCCTCTCTCCCCATGGTTTCCCATTACTGCCAATCCTCTCCCATCTAATTCTAAATCAATAAGGAAATCTCCCCTGTGCTCCACAAAACAACTTCATGTTCTTCTTAGGCTTGCAAATTTTCTACATGTAAGATCATGAAGGTAGTGGCCCAAATTCTACCTGAACCCTGTCATTATTCTCCTCAGAACACACAGTTCAGTGCCCAAGCTATACTAAATGTTTCCCTACTCAAGATTTACACACTTCTCCACCAGGAAGACCATGTAGAACAACCAACAGATTGGCTGTCAACATGCAAACAAAATGACAGAACACACAAGTGTCCACAGGCAAACACTATTACTTAGATTTTTAAAGAGTATTTGGGGGAAAAAACTGTTGGGAAGTGACAGGAGACAGAAAAACATTCAAAGGTATGAGCTAAAATTCTCTCATGATAACTATGATAATATATTCCAAATTATTAAGTCCTTTTATACATAAAAGATGAGACAAAAATCATAAAA
>NW_007085456.1:0-1537 GCF_000164805.1 Carlito syrichta
CTATAGTCGGACCAGTTTCATTGAAATAAACCAACACTTCCCTCAAGACCAGCTTTCCTAACCTGGGCTGTCCCCCAAGATCTCCTGCTTGCACTAACTATGTCCAATACAGAACACTCATTCATTGCACGTAGGTTTTTGTCATTTCTTTATTTTCTTTCAGAATTATTCCATTGATGATAAGAAAATGTATTTTTGAGACTAAAATAGAAAAGAGAGAGAGAGAGAATTCCCAAAGAACTGTTCTTTAGGCCCATTCTGCCACTTTGCACAAATGTGGCATTCTATATTTTTGTTTGTGTGTTTGTTTCATTTTGCTTTTTTTCAGCGTAAGATGCAGACTGTGCCATGACACTATTACCATTCTTGTAGAATCTGGTAAAAACTTGGGGGTAAAACAGACCATGTGGGTGTTAGCGTTTTCCAGGTGATCTTTTTGGTCTTGCGGTTTTACACATTCAAATATGAACTCTATTTTTGAATCTGAACATGGCAGAATGGAGCCCCCTGTCGGTGTGAACAGCACAAGGGGAAAGATGCCTGGGTGGGAGACCAGGACTCATTATGACAGCGAGTACTCCGACCATCAGTGGAATATACTGGATGATTCATCCGTCATTTACTATTTTAAAACTGTTCACCTTTTCCCCAAGGCCATTAACTGTGAAAAAAATGTGGCCTCTGATTTATACTTTATTTTGCTGGTAGTTTAGACTTTGGTGGTTTTCCAAAAAAACATTGGGAAATAGTTTTGGCAAACATCTTGTCAAACGAGAATTTCTAAGTGAGATTTGAGGGTCACCACTTCTAAAAGTTCGGTTTTTATCAATTATTTATTTGGAGGGATGTTTACTCTCTGTTGGAAGGAGAGGCTGATGGAGAAGAGACAAGATGGGAATCTGACAGCAAGAGAGTGCCGGGATGGTGACAGGGTGGGGGGCCGCATGGGTGGGAGCCACTCTCACCCTTGACACCTGTCTTGGGAGGAGAGGATGTGGCATGGTAACTGATGTCTGGTGCAGGATGTCAATCGGGCATCTCTTCCCCTTCAATTATTCAGTGGTTGATTTTAAAAAACAGTTTAAAATTTGACACAATTCCTAAGTGAGTCATCACAAGTTTGCACAGAGTTCCATTTTGGAGCTGCTGCCTCACCTGCCCCCTGGGAACGAAATAGGCTGAGCACTCAGGGAAGCTTGTCAGCTCCCCCAGCAACCAGGAACCCATCTTTGATGCCATTGGAGCAACCAGAGGATGAAGGGACCCATGGGAGGGAGCAACACCCTCCCTCCTTCCGTGCTCATTTTTCTGAGTCTGTCAGCTTCCACCACTGGATTTTTTGTGTTTGATTGTTGTGCAGTCTTTATTATTTCACGAGGTGGGTGTTACACCATTCCAGGGTCTGGGATGTTTCTCTGTTGGATGCAGAGTTCCCATGGGACCTAGCATCTTGATGAACTATATTCAGCCAGGAGAGGAACAGAGGGCTGGCAGAGACCCACACATGAGGCCAGTGGTCAATTCCACTGACAGTTAA
>NW_007085457.1:0-778 GCF_000164805.1 Carlito syrichta
CTAATGCCCAAGGGTGGAGAATTTATATATACCAGCTCAAGGAGGCAACAATTGATCCTTTCTATGCCTGTTCTACTCTGGGATTCAAGGAACTGGATAATGGCCAGCCAAACCGGTGACAGCCGGTCTTCTCTTCTCAGTATACTGACTCAAATGCTAATCTCTTCCAGAGACATCCTCACAGACACACCCGGGAATGGTTTTAACAGCTAGCTGAACATTCCTCCATCCAGTCAAGTTGACACATGAAATTCACCATCACAATTCACCCCCTGTCAACTTGGCACCTATACACATCTTCTTGAACTAAGAGGAGGGACCCCCAAATACCTGGAATTTATTTATAAAATGTGCATGTTTATTTTTGCATGTTTAAAATGCAGTCACTTTTAAAGTACTCTGTTTGATGCAATACGCCTATCAAGATACTATTTCCTGTGTTCTAAACAGTTTTTGAACTTGTGAATTTTGATGACTTAGCGCTTCTACTGTTTTCTCTTTCACCTCATCATTAAAACATTTCCTTTTGAGGATTTTTTCATCTGGAAAAACAAAAAAAAGTCACTCGGAGCAAGATTGGGTGTATAGGGAGGGTGAGGCATGGGGGTCATGTCGTTTTTGGTTAAAAAAAAAATGCCAGGGCTCGGTGGCTCAGTCTGTAATCCCAGCACTTTGGGAGGCTGAGTGAGTGGATTGCCTGAGACCGCGGGTTCGAGACCTGCCTGGGCAACTTGGCGAGACCTCATCTCTACATAAATTAAAAATTAGCCAGGCGTGG
>NW_007085458.1:0-1275 GCF_000164805.1 Carlito syrichta
GCTTTCCCATTTTTCTGAGAGTCAGTACTAACTTCCACTTCTTATGCAGATTATTGTTAGTCACCCTTGCCCAAGCTAGGAAAGAGACAGCTAAGAAGAAAATGTTATTGATCATTATGCAGGGTAAAATTAGTTTTTAACTAAATTTGACTTTTTAAAAATGCATAGCTGTTATACAACATCTCTATATATACTTGAACACTCCCAATTGCACATCCTGTTTTATTTTGAATGCTACTCTTTTCTGGTTTAGAAACTGGTCTGCCTACCGCATTTTTCATAGTAAAATACAATACATCGTGAATTGATGTATAAATATCAGGGCTGGGCACAATGGCGCAAGTCTGTAATCCCAGCACTTTGGGAGGCTGAGGCAAGAAGATTGCCTGAGCTCACGGTTTCGAGACCAATCTGGGCAACTTGGTGAGACCTTGTCTCTACAATAAATCAAATAATTAGCCAGGCATGGTGGCACCTGCCTGTAGTTCCAGCTACTTGGAAGGCTGAGGCAGAAGGATCACCTGAACCTAGCATGTTGTGGCTGTGGTGATCATGAGTGTGCCACTTCACTCTAGCCTGGGCAACAAAGTGAGACTCCATCTCAATAAATAAATAAATAATCTAGAAAGCAGTTAGAGTGTGTTTGTTTAAACATGGTAGTCACAAAAATTTCATTTCACTTTTATATAACTCATTTGGATATACTTCTAATTTATGCACATTTATCATTTCTTTTTATGTTTGTGGTAAACAATTTCATGCATATGTAGGTAATACATTTTTTAATAATTTTTTAAAACCTTGATAATAGTTTTTATATAATAGTTTTGCATATACTGAAATCTTTACAAAAACAAAAAGCCAAGGAGAAAATAATTTGAAATCAATTTAAAATTAATTAGTGATACCAAATACAATATAATCAACATTCAATTCCAAAGAATTTGTAATCTAAAAAATTCACGGTGATTTCTTCAATCCTCTTTTATTTTTTATTTAGCCAACAACACAAGTTTTGATATAAATAAGGATACCTTCAGGATATAGTATTTGCTAAGTATAGTATATTATATCTTTCCCATTCCTTATAAGTTTTCAGGCAACCCTCTCGGGTCTCCTCCCATTCTGGAGAGCTTTTCTGTCCTCTCAATAAATCCTGCTTTAAAAAAAAAAAAGAAAGAAAGAAATCGCTCATTACACAATATAGAACTCAGAAATTAAGAAACAACATTTAAGTTGAAGTACCTAGCTATTTGAATATTCACTTTTTAAAAA
>NW_007085459.1:0-792 GCF_000164805.1 Carlito syrichta
CTTAGGGTTTTCATTTAAATTCAGATTACATTTTTAAAATGGAAGCTAATTTTTTTTTGAAGTTAGAAAAAAATGTTATTTTGGATCTAAACGTGTTTTCCTGGATACAGTCTAGCATTCTAAAACAAAATGGAATAATATTAAAATATGCATAGATATAATTCATAGGTCAAATTCAATAGTCATGTCAGAATAAAAACATATGTTAACATAAAATTGTTTATGAATCTTGATAGATCATTACCCGTAGAAACTAAAGTAGAATACATTTTAAAATCAAAATTTAACATTAAATCAGAAATTTGTTTAATTTGGAAATTATAATAGTTATAGAATAGAGATTGCCACGGTTTTTAAAACTATAGTTTTGTAAATTTTTCTACTTTAAAATCAGAAATAAGTGAAAGCAAGGAAGTGATCACTCATTTCTGTAATTTATAATCTTACCTTTTTAAAACAGGACACCATGCTTATTATGGTCCAGGGACCATACTTAAATATTTTAAAATAGTAACTGATTTCAATTTTCATAAAACCTAAAATAACAATCACAAAGGTAAGAAGAGCTAGCACCTCATCTAAGCAACTTTGGCTTTCCAGGTAAAATCTGCAGTTCTGCTTCCAAACTTTCCCATGGATGGCAGTCCTGAACTGTGACCCAAAGTCTCATCACCATCCTCACCTGAAAAGCACCGTGAGAAACATTGGTTAAAAAAACAATTTCTTCACTAAGTCTCTCCGAAACACATTGTTTATTTGCTTCGGTAAGCCTCTAAAGATGTTTTGTGGCTT
>NW_007085460.1:0-739 GCF_000164805.1 Carlito syrichta
GTTCCTAGAAAACACATATTTTTCTTTTCAGTTATTATGACAGATATAGGAAGGTCGACAGAAAATAAAGTGCCTATATTTTAAATTTCAATAATTTTTAATGAACATAGCATTTTATTTTTACAGCTCAAACTTAATGTAGAAAAAGATCTTTATATCGGAGAGTGTACGGGGCACCCTTTACACAAGTAACTCCATCTCAGAAAAAGACTTTATCTTATTTCCTAAAAGACCTCATGCCAACAGGGACCGGTTGTTTGCCTCACCCGATAGACACCACAGGCAACCGGGTGAGAACAGAACCAGGCATATGCCCTTCCGCTGTCAGACCTCATCAGAAGGCTTTGTGACCATAAAAAGAACAGGACTTCACCAGCTCGAAACAGCCACTTGAACAGACACCATCTTGCTGTCCCCACGAAAAGCTCCTGTCATCTTCCACCAGAGACTCTGCCCATATTCTTGCAAGATGTGGATGTGCCATCCAAGCCGGCACGGGAAAACTCCTCCTCACCTTGGCTCTCCCTAACCTGGTTCGCTAACCCTTTCTCCTTTCCATTTTCTGTTGACATCCCACGTTACTTTGACATGGAATGTTTAATCTGTGATTTTTATATATTGGTTAAGTGCACTACTATCTACTGTGTGTGATATTGGCTGGACTGAGGAGTGGCTTGAGCCTGCCTGCCTGACGCTCTTACTACCTGGTAAAAGGGAAGTACGAAGTAGCGTTGTCTCC
>NW_007085461.1:0-1011 GCF_000164805.1 Carlito syrichta
CGAGCCACCGAGCCCGGCTTGGAGTGTGTTTTTAAACTCAATACAAAATGCTTCCAGGGCTTTGTTTTTCTGGTGGTGGTGGAGGTAGCCCCCCAGGAAAATGGGTCAGGTGGAACTTTGTTAGCCAGTCACTCTGCTCTGTAGAGAGTGTTGGAGTTCTGCTGTCCTATAGTCAGAAGAGGAAGGCTGAGTGTTCCTATGCTGGGGAATGGGGCAGTTCCCAGCCTCTCCTTCTAGCTTTCCCCGTACTCCCTGCCCAAAGAAAGCTTTCATTGTGGGTTAGACCTAGGGGAAGGTGTCATTGAGTCAGATACAGGGCAGCTGCATTGACCACATGGAGGGACAGTGGCAGAGCAACTTGCTGGCTGTGGATACTGAGGTTGACTGTCTGTCACCCAGGTTTTCCCACGCATGTTAGATAGAGATGACAGGACTCATTGTGTGCTTGAGTAAGCAGTGGCTGCTGTCGGCCACCACAGGCTCGACCTGCTGGGCTCCAGCGAGCCTTCCATCTCAGCCTTCCAAGTAGCTGGAATTACAGGTGCACACTACCACGCCCGGCTAATTTTTGATTTATTGTAGAGATGAGGTCTTGCCAACTTGCCCAGGTGGGTCTCAAACCCGCGGGCTCAGGCAATCCACTTACCTCAGCCTCCCAGCTTATTTTGTGCTTCTAAATGGACCAGAACAGATCTTTTGCTGTCATTTTCACAGAAGGAACAAGAAGGGCAGCGAATCAGAAAGCCAATTTACTTTCAGTAACTTCTGATTTTTCTTTTTCTCTCTAGATTTGTTTTCAGTGAAGTAGAAGTTTGCAGATTCCTTAAATGAATTTAAATTTCAGTGCATAGGAGATGCAGAAATAGATGATGAGATGTGTATAGGTAAGTAAACACAACGTTGTTTGTCATAGCATTCAACATCCTAGCAAAGCCTTTTTCATGGGATGGGATCTCTCTAAAGTTAGTAAAGATGGAAGCCCAGAGTGGTAGTGAAGAGACAGTGTTATGT
>NW_007085462.1:0-607 GCF_000164805.1 Carlito syrichta
ATGTCCTGGATTTGGGCTTTTATTTTGGTGATCTGGATTCTTCTGCTGAAATTAGGGTTTTTGTGGTCTTGCTTTTCCAGCTTCTTTAGGTGGCTTGTTAGGTTGTGAATTTCTATTCCTTCCATTTTCTTCATGTGTGTTTGTAGGGATATAAATTCCCCTCTTACTACAGCTTTCAGGGCATCCCAGAGATTTTGGTAAGATGTTTCTTCATTTTCATTTGTTTCCAGGTATCTTTTGATCCCTGTTTTGATTTCATCATTGACCCAGGAGTTGTTTAGCATCATGCTGTCTAGTGTCCATGCCTTTGTGGGTTTTGGGGGGACTTTGTTGGTGTCAATGTTTATTTTTATTCCACTGTGGTCCGAGAAGGTGTTTGGTAGAATTTCGGTCCTTTTAAATTGGCTTAGTGCTTGATTTATGGCCGAGTATGTGGTCAATCTTAGAATATGTTCCACGTGGTGATGAGTAGAATGTGTATTCTGTGGTCTTTGGATGGAGTGTTCTGTAGGTATCAATTAAGTCCATTTGGTCCAAAGTTACATTGAGGTTCCGGATCTCCTTGCTGATTTTTTGTCCTGATGATCTGTCTAGGGTTGTGAGTGGG
>NW_007085463.1:0-853 GCF_000164805.1 Carlito syrichta
ACCCTAATTTGTAGATACAATTACCAAATAGATCACGGTCATTCATTTATCTATTTTAATATTTATTTGTAGAGATAGGTTCTGGCTATGTTGCCTGGGCTGATCTCAAACTCCTGGCTCAATTGATCTTCCTGTCTTGGCTTCCAAAACTGCCGGGATTACAGTCATCGTGTCCTATTTGTGAATTTAATCAACCAATCATTTTCTCAACATAGATGGGACACTTTCTCTGACTTCCTGAGTTAAAAATCCCTTCCCCATGTTCCCAAGTACCCAGACCCTGGATGCTAACTTTATCATAAAAGCATTAAACTGCTTGTCTTGTTCCTTCTCTCCCACTGAGCAGTAGCAAATTCATTGTGTTGTTCATCTTTGTATCCCTACCAACTAGGGCTAGTGCCTGCAGTAGCAGACCTATTCAAATAAAGCAAATCCAAACAAACATGAAACCCCCACTTAACTGAAGGAAGGCTGCTGGTTCCTGGACATAGAAGTAATTTGTTCAGATAGTCGCTGTGCTATAGGAGTTTACAGGTCAGCGCTGGACCCAGTCTGTCCACTGCAGTTAGTGAGCTGCCAGAATCGAGTCCTGTGGTTGGACCCAGGGACGACAGAGCAACACTGCCATGGGAGGTGGAAAGGGCCAAGGAAAAGGATTCATTCATCTACTCCACAAATATTTGTATCAATCATCGTAGCCTACACAGCACATGGAAAACGCTCAATATCCATGAAACACCAGGTGACGGGATACAACAGCAAAGAAACTGCGGTGGCACTTGCCCTGGTGGACCTCACTGTGTGGCGAAAGATGACAGGCAGTGGGATGGAATTATGTAAAATTACGCTGAAT
>NW_007085464.1:0-581 GCF_000164805.1 Carlito syrichta
GAGCGATCGGGTTCCACACGGGAGATTCTTCTGGGACTCTGCTCTCCACAGATTCTTTCCTCGAGTCATTCTTCCACCCGGCTAGCCCTGCTTCCTCCGCCCTAGCTGGGCATCGACGAGACGAGAGAAGATCAGGCCATGTCACTGGTCCCCGGGGCCCATGTGGGACTTTCTACGGGGACCTGAAGTCACGTATTCTGGTCCTGCCCTTTGGCTTCCTGGCCATCAACTGATGACCCCAAAAAGGGACTTTCATCCCATAATGTAAAATAGACCAAATAAATAGGGGTGGAGGCAGAGGGGGCAGAGAAAATGAAGAAACCAAATTTGCACGTGAAGCCCTCCCCTCCCTCCTCCTATGACTGATCTGGTGTTTCCTGTTCTTCCTCCAGCATCCCAGAGTTTGATCCTGTTTCCCCACCCACCTCCCTCCTCTCCCTGCCCCCACCCAAGTCACCACGTACTGGGCATAAAACGTCCCCTGGCTACCTCTCAGTCTGCTCGGCTGTGTGCTTCTTGGAGGCCCACTTTGTCCTATTCATATCTGGATCCAGCATGCCCTTGTTTGGAAACAGAAGCCA
>NW_007085465.1:0-754 GCF_000164805.1 Carlito syrichta
CACCCCTGGCTGTCAGCACTCTACAGATAAATGAGCAGGAGGCTCTTGCTGGAACTCCATCCCCTACAGTGGCCTTGCCACTCCCTAAGAAGGCATCCTGAAGTTCTCCAGCTGGCAGAAGAGGGGCCCACCTGCCAGACAGACCAGCATTGCTTGGGAGAGTTGTGTCTATAACTTTTCTTCTCCACAGTGCTCCATGTTACAAGAGATGGGTCCCAGGAGACCACCACTTTGGTACAAGGGGAGGCTGGACCACATGCCACGTGGTATCAGGATGTATGAAGATGCTGCCTCCTGGGATGAGTCCAGTCCAGTCCACCCCACAGGCCCCAGAGAAAGGGCACACCCACCCTTAGGAGAGTAGGGTGGGATAACCCTGTTAAAGGCACATATATGAAGAGGATAAAAGTCTGTGATCCACAATTGAAAACACACAACCCCCCTGTTTCTTGCTATATCATAGACACATCACTTACTTTGTCTTCCACATTGCCTCTGAGCCTATGGTCACCAATCTCTGAAGGGCACTTGGCCTCCAGCTACTCAGAGGATAATGTGGGGAAGTTTGGCTGCCATTTCCATTGCACTGGATTGGCTTCAAGTCAACAGAGAGAATTTGAGGCAAAGGCACGGGGTGTGTTGGGGAAAGAAGAGGTAAATAAGCATCTGGTTCATCAAGGGCCGAGGACATGCAGTGCTTGAAGAGGCCCAGCCCTATGCACCTGACCAACAGTGCTATTATGGTTAATTGGAA
>NW_007085466.1:0-1014 GCF_000164805.1 Carlito syrichta
CCACCAGGTCGAGGCTGCGGTGGCTGGGAGCAGCCACTGCACTCCAGTCTGGGTGATGGAGTGAGACTCCAACTCAAAACAAAACAAAACAAAATTAAAAAAACAAATTAAAATTTGCAAATGATAAATTATATTCAGGTGAAACAAAATGCTATAATATATATAAAAACTGTTGAGCTCTGTGCCAGGTAACAGCAGTTATTTCAATCTACCCTGTACAATTGTGGAGATAGGGGGAATTTAAGTTAAGGAAAATCAAAACATCCTAGACATATGCTTCATCTTCTTTCTGACCTGTCTTCATGCTCCCATGTTTTTAAAACCCTTTTCCATTTTTGTGAAATTATGTACTCAAGAGTAAATAATTTAAAAGTGAAATCAAGATTGAACAAACATGGTTTAGCAGATTAGTGCTCTACAACACTACACTGAAGGACCTTATAAAATGTGACTTTTTGTGTGGAAGAGAGAGGATCAAAGGCAGAAGTCACATACCCACTGTCTTATACAGTGGGCTATGACTTTCCTAGGAGGATGTAGATAGACTTAAGGGTTACCATTTCAGCATCTCTATCATCAGGATCCCTTGATGTTGATGGTGATTTTATTCCTTGCCTTTTCTCTTGGTATTGGCACCCGGAAAGCATCTCCAACCTTCCTTTGTAACATTTAGTAGCCTTAACAAATCCTTCTTCTCCTGTGGAAACCTTCCTCATCTTGCTATTCAGACGACTGGAACCATCAGTGGGACTGTTTCCTCATAGTATCCAGCTCAAGTTTTGGTTAAAAAAAGAGAAAAGATAGTAGTGAATTGAAGAAAAGGGAACACATGGCACGTCTTTTAAAATCAAGTCTGCAGCAATTCAGGGGTGTAGAAGAGAGGACAGGGACAGCAACAAAGAGTAGATTGCCCATTATGTCTTTGCTTCTAAAGTTAAGATGCTGGACTCTAGCATCCAGTGGTTGTGGAAGAAAACATGACAGAACTCAGGTCTCAGATATGAGTATGCTGTA
>NW_007085467.1:0-1348 GCF_000164805.1 Carlito syrichta
AGCCCTCCACCCCTGAATAACAGAATGAAAGAAGACAGAGAAGTGGAGGGAAGGAAAAAGTAGGGAGGAAAAATCTGCACAAATGAAGAAAAACCAAAAGAAGAATATAGGTCTCACACAGACCAGTGAGGTCAGACACTGAGAAAACTGAATTCAGAACACAAACAATGAAGAGCCCCCAGAATGACTTTCACATGCAACAAATCCAGACATCAAGAGATTAATAGAGAGATTTTAAAAAATGAGGAGAGACAAGAGGAAAAGAGGAAAGAGCTGATAACAGAAATAACAGCAGTGAAAAATTCTGTGATGGAAATAAATAACAAACTAATAAGTATGGAAAGCAGAATTAGCCAAGGAGAAGAAAGAATCTCAGAACTTGAAGACCAAAACACAGAACTAACCCAAACTGTCAAAAACATAAAAAAGAAGCTTAAGAAGATAGAACAAAACATTCAAGAGATAAAGAATTACTTCCAGAGCCTGAACCTAAGAGTAATTGGCCTTCCTGAGACAGAGAGAGACAGAGACCACACTGTAACAAACATTTCATAAAATCATTCAAGAAAACTTGTCTCATCTCATCAGTTATGGAAACATTCAAACACAAGAGATTCAGAGAACCCCTGCAAGACAACAAATGAGAAATTCAACTCCTAGACACAGAATAATTCACCTAAAAAATTAGGTAAAAAAGAAAAAAATCCTAAAGGCAGCAAGAGAAAAAGGTCAGATTACCTACAAGGGAAAACCAATTAAAATAGCAGCAGATTTATCTACAGAAACACTTCAGGCCAGGAGAGCTTGGAGCCCTATCTTCAAAGTTCTAAAAGATAAACAATTTCAACAGAGAATAACCTACCCAGCCAAGCTAAGCTTCATCAGTGAGGGAGAACTGAAATCATTACCAGATAGCTAATCCCTAAGAACTTATGCTGCCACCAGATCACCTCTACAAGAAACACTTAAGAAAGTATTGAACAAAGAAGATAAGGAAAAAAGAACAACATTCTTCCCAAGAGTACAAGGAAAAAGATTAAAAACACACATGAACCAACCCCCAAACCAAAGAAAGACAACAAACAAACAGGAACAAGAACAACAACTCTGTAAGAACCTAATGATAGGGATCAGCTATTACATTTCAATGATTAACCTGAATGAGATTGGATTAAATGCACCACTGAAAAGACATAGAATGGCAAAATGGATAAAATATCATCAGGCAACAATATATTGCCTTCCAGAGACTCACCTAACTAGAAAAGACACTCACAGACTCAAAGTAAGAGAATGGGAATCAAATCTTCAGGCAAATGGAACAAGAAGAAAGGAAGAGTCACAATCT
>NW_007085468.1:0-654 GCF_000164805.1 Carlito syrichta
CAACACCTAAAGAAAGGGATTTCCAGATTCCAAGCAATAGAACCCATCGAAAATGACCTGTTCCTGATGACAGACACAAGACTGGATGTCAAAGACATTCACCAAATTCCATGAGAATGTGGACGCACAAATCTTCCAGGCCATGAAAACAGTGCACAGAATAAAGGATGCTTTTAGGATCAGTTGGAGTGCTCTATATATGTCTTCTTCAAATGTAACATGTATTATCGACTCATTTTTTACTTTGCCTCATTTGGTAAAGTAAATGCGACGGAAGAAATTTAAATCATTCAATTTTGTTTTCAGTCTCTTTAGTACCAAAGTTACAAAAACATTCACAGACACACACTGGTGTACCTTCTATCACTGTATAAATATATATGTTATATTCATTTTGTTTTGTGCTTCTTTGTGCTTAGGGTGGGGGCAGGAGTATGCCTCCAATTCTCCATCTCCTACCTATCACCTATTCTACCAGGCCCATCCTAAAATTCACTTCCTGAAAATGATTTCCAAATCCCTCTCCTATCTGATCACAATTTAAGTTTCACTTGTATCACAGTTCTTGCTCCCTCAAGTCTTCTGATATTTCTAGACTCATCTTTCACCACTTCTTAAACTATCATCTTGCCTGACACACATCTTTGTTCATGC
>NW_007085469.1:0-760 GCF_000164805.1 Carlito syrichta
CATGCAGTGGGGTTTAGGTTTGCTCCCTGCAACTAAAGGAGGCAAGAAAAAGGAAAATAATGGAATAAGGGGGGTAAAGAAGAGATTAGAGAGAGAGAAGAGTAAGAGAGGAAACAGGCATACATACCAACTAATGAATAGAAAGAAACAAAAGGCCAGAAAAGAGTAAAAAGCAAACAAATAAACAAGATTCCCTAAAGCATACCGGTAATCACACAAAGACAGTCTAATAAAATCATGCCTTTTGATGTGCTTTTCCCCAACACAAACAAGTAGTCTAACTCAAAAAGCAAACAAAAGTGAACAAAACAAACAATCAAAACAATAAAATCAAAAATCAAAATAAGAAACCAGACTAGCTCTGGAGTCTTTCCTGAGTGTCTAAAGTCTCTTCAGCTGTGATCGCTAGTCTCTCCCCTTTTTTCTCACTGCAGGCAGATAGATTTACTCAATGCTTGGGTTGGTTCCCTTGGCTTGCTGCCTGAGAGATCTGCCTCAAGACTAAATTGTCCATATCTGATTAAGTGTAGGGGTGGGGCTTCCACCTCCTGTTTGGTGAGGTTACCTTAGAAAGAAACCCAGGTGGATGCTGCTCATAGATGGGCAGGGCAATGGCGATCTCTGCTGGAAAGTAACCATGGTGGGCAGCTCCTCTATCACTGATCTTTTCTTTCCATCCATCCTTTCTCTCCACTCATCCAGGTCCATGGATGATACACTATGACAGGCTATGGTGTTATGTGCTTGGTGTCAGGCACTA
>NW_007085470.1:0-873 GCF_000164805.1 Carlito syrichta
CGAGATAGGTGGGTGTGATACTTCAGTTATGAGGTCAGTGCAGCACCAGTCTTCTGAGAAAGTGTGTGCTACATGAGAGTAGACACATGTGTTGGCTAAATTTCCCAAGTCTCTACTACTATGCTTTAGGGTCAGCCATGAGTCCACTTTATATGCATTTCTATCATAGTCATCTTAAAACAGCAGATTCTCTTTTCATAACAAGAATGATAAACATAAAGGAGAAATGTTGTGCATGATGATACAGGGAACAGTGACACAAGGTCATCCTATGATCACAAGACACAGAGCAAAGTAAAGACTAATGACACCACTGGCAGGAAATCAGTGGGAAAATCCAAAGTTGGTATAGTGAAAATAAGTAAAGAAGTCTTTTTATCTCAGTGAAGTGTTCTAATGCTTTCAAATATATCTTCCACGTTATTTCCCATAATTTAAAAGAAGGCCAATCCAGTGGTGCTTTCTCATTTTTCTTTCTTGCTGTTCCTCCATATTTCTTCAAACCACAGTGGGTCGAAGCTCCCATTGTCAAGTGATTCGAGCCTCTGTACTGATTAATCAACCTACATAGAAATTTAAACGTCTACTGAAGTTCTATTGCAGAATACTATAAGATAATAATGGAGACACTTGAACTTGAATATGTTGCATCCTTTGTTCTTGTGCCAGCTTGAGCTCCATTGAGCTCTTTGATACACAGTACACAGAAGAGGGTGTAAGATCTAGGCAATAAGCCTGATCCAGTGAAGTCTGCTCTTGAGAGCAGTGCCCAGGAAAGGAGGGACCTGGAGCCATACCAGACTGACAGTCAGTCACCAAAGTGTCATAGAGCAAGTGCTGAGAAAGGGCCACGACCAGAAAGGGAAGCAGGAG
>NW_007085471.1:0-808 GCF_000164805.1 Carlito syrichta
AATCTCTACTTTCTCTTGATAAAGTTGTAGTGAAAACCTGCCAAGTGACTGGGGAAAGTCTTTGTGTATTCTCGATTCCTTTTCTTCCAGGTTCTTCTGGTTATCTTCTTCCTGTGTCCCATGTAGGGTTGTTTAGAGGCAGACTAGCTAAGGGCCTCCAGTTAGCTCTCACATCGACTGGTTATGAATCCCAGATCTGCCGCTTACAATCTGTTTGACTTTAGGCAAGTTTGTGAACTCTTTTAGCCTCAGTTTACTCATCTAGACAGTAAGGAGACTCACAACAGAAGCCCACTCTGGATTAGTGAGTTAATTACATGAGCCACATATCTAGACTACTTAAAACAGTACCAGGTGCATTTTAATTACGATGGAAGTGTTTGCTGTTATTATCATTATTATAGTATCAGGAAATATTGACTGTGCCCTTCTAGTTCCTTCCCTCTCTTCCCAGTATGAACTGGAAAAAAGCAAATTTCCTCATGTATATGTTTAGAAGAAACATGGTGTGTTAGCATCACAAAGACCTAGGTTCAAATCACATTTGTTGTTACCTTTTGCTCTAGTGTGAAACTTTGTTCAGACAAGCTGTTTCCCTTTATAGCTGGCCTCTCCCTGCCCCCTCCCTTGGGGGAGTGGCCTCTGACCAAGGTTGTCTCCTAAGGGTATGCATATTACCAGCAATGAGTTATGGAATGCAGGTGACCAATCATAGCTGAAAACAATGAAGTCATCACTCAGTCAATATAATTGTACTCACCATATAGGGATTTGAATAATTAGCTTGATTGCTTTGATTAAAAAACTG
>NW_007085472.1:0-1446 GCF_000164805.1 Carlito syrichta
CAAGGCTAAGATAACGGTTTGTACACTATAGCCCAGGCTTCAGTTCTTCCCTCCACCTGATGTCCTGCACAAGCTGGTTTTGGAGAGAACCAGGAAGAAGCACACTTGACTCTTACCTCAGACTGAATGAGTGTCAGAATATTTGGTGGCAACCAGGACTAGTGTTGAAGTCAGTCGTCAGATCCTAGGAGTCAGTATCACTGAGGTTGGGCCAAAGAGCTGGAAGGGGTGTTTTTGTCAGCATCCTGCTCAAGGTCTACGAACCCTGATTCCAATGACTGGTCCTTACTAAATCATGTGTGGGCTGAGAGCTTAAATCACGTGTGGGCTGAGAGCTGGGTCCCTTGGTTTTTTGTTGTTGTTGTTTTTCGCTAAATGTAGTCCTACCTTAAGCATGAGAAATCAAAATGTGTCATGCTTCTATGTAAAAGGGAAACAATATAAACATTGCATTTATATGAAGATCAAGCTATATTACTTCATTCTCATGCACTCCTGATGTAAAATATTTTGGGGCAACAATAGACACATGACTGGTACTATTTTTCTTCTTTTGTTTTTCTGATGATAAGGTTTTTGTTGGTAGAAGCAATCAATCTTTCAGAACTGTTTGTAGAAATGTCCTCTTTTGGCTAGTCCTTTCTTTATAACTTAAGACATCCTAGTCATACTTTGCTTCATTTTAAGATTATTAAATTTTAAAATATTTATGGACATATAGTTATACATATTTATGGAGTACATGTAATATTTTGGTATAGGCATACCATGTTTAGTGACCAAATTGTTGTAATTGGGATAACCATCACCTTGAGCATTTATCATTTCTTTGTATTAAAAGCATTCTAATTCCACTATTCCAGCTACTTTAAAGTGCAAAATGCATTGTTAACTATAGTTGCCCTATTGTGCTACCAAATACTACATTGTATTACCTCTTCCTACCTGTATTTTTGTATTTTTGTACAGATTTATCATACCTTCTTTATTCTTTCCTCCCTACTACTCTTCCCAGCCTCTGGAAAACATCATTCTACTCTCTATCCCCATGAGATCTTTTTTTTTTTAGCTCCCACATATGAGTGAGAACATGCAATATTTTTCTTTCTGTGCCTGGCTCATTTCACTTCAAGTTTTCTGTTCATCTGTGTTCTCAATATCACTAATTATCAGAGAAATGCATATCAAAACTACTTTGAGATACCACCTCACCCCAGATAAAATGGTTTTTATAAAAAATGTAACAATGGATGTTGGTGAGGATATGAAGAAAGGTGATCTTGCACACTGTGGGAGGAAATGTAAGATAGTACATTGGGGAATAGCATAGAGGTTCCTGAGAAAACTAAAATTATAGTTATGTATAATGTTATCTACTCCAATTATATATCCCAGATTTTTGGTTTTCTGATTCTTTAATGTGTGTTACACTAGTTGAGTTATTGA
>NW_007085473.1:0-1248 GCF_000164805.1 Carlito syrichta
ATTTCATCTGGAAGCAGTTTGTCCATGCATCAAGGGCCATAACTTCTACAGCTTCCACCTAATAGACTCTCTGCTTAACGCAGAGACTCTGGAAGTCTATGGGGCTTTGCCTTTCTGAGTCTCCTTAAGACTACAGAACAAAGAAATTTACAGTGGAACCACTTCCAGAATAGAACTATTTCTATAGGCTCAGGGTGTAAGTACAGGCATTTGTCACATATGTTTGCCCCAGCTTAGTCCTGACAAAATAGGAGATAGATGCTTATGTTCATCTTCACCATGAAGACAGAAGGAATCAGAACACACACTGTACACTCCAATCTTTTCAGCTACATCTGGAAGTTCTGGATTCTACCTTACCCATCTTGGGGTACTGACAAGACATCTCACATCTTAATCTTTTAGGGATGGACCCAGAACAGATAAAGCAGTTTACAAAAACACAAAGGTTAGAAAGGAACTTTAGCATTTCTGGCCAAATGGATTGGTGAGATCCTTTTCTACACAAGAACTCTCTGACAAAGCTAGGAAAGACAGTCTACTATAATGTGCAGAAGCCAACACAGAAAATCAGGCAAAATAAAGAAACATGGAAATATGTTCTAGGTAAAAGCACAAGATAAATCTCCATAAACCAGCCCTATTAAAATGGAGATACCCAGCAGAGAATTCAAAATAATGGTAATCAAGGTTATCACCAAAGACAGGAAAGAAATGTAAGAGAAAATTGAGAATTTATAAAAGGAGAAAATACAAAAGTGCCAAACAGAGGTCATAGAGCTGAAGAATGCTATAACTATATTTTAAAAATTCAATAGGGGGATTCAACAGCCAACTAGATTAAGCAGAAATAAAGGTAAGTGAACTAGAATACAAGTCCAAGAAAATCATCTAATCTGAATGAGCAAAAGAAAAAAGGAGTGAAGAGGGAAGATAGTTTGAGGGACTTATGGGACACCATCAAGTGGAAAACATACACTCCTTGGTTTTTCAGAAGAAGTAAAACAGAAAGGAACAGAAAACATATTCCAAAAATAATGGCAGAAAAGTGCCCAAGGGTAAAAACAGAGAACTCTAGACCCCCAAACCCCCAAATCCTAAAGAATACAACTCCAAAGAGACTGAACTTGAAACATATAATAATTACATTGCCAACACTTAAAGACAGAGAGTTTTGAAAGTAGCAGGGGAAAAGTAAGTCATTATTGTACAAAGAAACTGTACAGGACTATCAGAAGATTTTTTTTT
>NW_007085474.1:0-963 GCF_000164805.1 Carlito syrichta
CGTTTTGGGGGGACTTTGTTGGTATCAACGTTTATTTTTATTCCACTGTGGTCCGAGAAGGTGTTTGGTAGAATTTTGGTCCTTTTAAATTTGCTTATGCTTGATTTATGGCCGAGTATGTGGTCGATCTTAGAATATGTTCCATGTGGTGATGAGTAGAATGTGTATTCTGTGGTCTTTGGATGGAGTGTTCTGTAGGAATCAATTAAGTCCATTTGGTCCAAAGTCACATTGAGGTTCTGGATCTCCTTGCTGATTTTTTGTCCTGATGATCTGTCTAGGGTTGTGAGTGGGGTATTAAAGTCCCCAGTTATGATAGTGGTAGAGTCAATATCTTTCTTTAGTTTTCCAAGAAGTTGCTTTATGAAAGTTGGTGCACCTATGTTGGATGCATATATGTTTAGGATAGATATTTCTTGTTGATGGATTGAGCCTTTTATCATTATGTAGTGGCCTTCTGTATCTTTTTTGATTTTTAATAGCTTGAAGGGTATTTTGTCTGACATTAAGATCGCTACTCCTCCTTTCTTTTGTATTCTGCTCACCTGAAAGTTTGTTTCCCATCCTCCTACTTTGAGTCTGTGTCCTTTCTAGTGAGGTGAGTCTCTTGAAGGCAATAGATTGTTGCCTGATGATATTTTATCCATTTTGCCATTCTATGTCTTTTCAGTGGTGCATTTAGTCCATTCACATTTAGGCTAATAATTGAAATGCAAGAGTTGATCCCTGTCATAAGGTTCTTACAGAGTTGATCCTGTTTATTTGTTGTCTTTCTTTGGGTTTTGGAGTTGGTTCATGTGTGTTTTTAATCTTTTGCCCGTACTCTTGTGAAGAATGCTGTTGTTCTTTTTTCTTTTTCTTCTGTGTTCAGTACTTTCTTAAGTATTTCTTGTAGAGGTGGTCTGGTGGTAGCGTAGGTTCTTAGGGATTGGATGTCTGGAAAGATTTCATTCTCCCTCACTA
>NW_007085474.1:1339-76887 GCF_000164805.1 Carlito syrichta
CGATCATTCATCTCTTGCAGGTTTTGTTCTGTCTTTTTGAGCTTCTTTTCTATGCTTTTGACAGTTTGAGTTAGTTCTGTGTTTTGGTCTTCGAGCTCTGAGATTCTTTCTTTGGCTTGGCTGATTCTGCTTTCCATGCTTATTAGTCTGTTGTTCATTTCCATCACAGTATTCTTTACTGCTGTCATTTCTGACAACAGCTCCTTCCTATTTTCTTCTTGTCTCTCCTCAATTTTTTAAATTCTCTCCATTAATGTCTTGATGTCTGGGTTTGTTGCATGTAACCAGTCATTGGGGACTCTTCATTGTCTGTGTTCCAGAATCGGTTTTCTCAGTGTCTGATTTCCCAGGGGTCTGTGTAGGACCTATATTCTTCTTTTGGTTTTTCTTCACTTGTGCAGTTTTTTTCCCCCTCTCTACTTTTTCCTTCCCTCTACGTCACCGTCTTCTTTAATTCTGTTATTCAGGGGTAAAGGGATTGGTTTTACTTCTGTTTGTTCAATCTCCTATTCTTTATGTATGTCCTCTGACTTTGTTCAATTCTGAAGTTGCACTGTAGGTTGGAGGTGGTCCTTTTTGCAGTTTTGAGATGTATTTAAGGGGAGAGCTGTGATTCAAAATCTGTCTGCAGGTCCTGGTATTCACTGACAGGCGTGTGGATAATGTGGAACCCACTTCCCACTGTCCTGGAATCTGTCCGTGCAGTGGGGCTGTAGGTTTACTCCCTGAAATAAAATGTGGTTAGCAGAGGGGAGAGAATGGAGCGGATAGTGGGTTGAAGAGGGGAGTGGAGAGATAGAGGAGTAAGGGGGGAAACAAACGAGTGTGCCAACAAATAGAGAGAGAGGCCTATACTGAAACAGATAAAAACAATAGACCACAGCTACAGTCGAACCAACTCTCATACAAACAAAAATAAAACATATAGTGATGATAATATACAAGCTAACCAACCACCTTGTTAGTGTGCTGTTCCTCTATACAAAGATATGGTTTACAGAGAGAAGAAAAGAGAAGAAAAGGAAAAGGAAAAAAGAAAAAAGGGAACAATACAGTAGGAATAGAATTAAGTCATTAGACTGATAGAATCAATGAAGCACACTCTGAGACCTTTCGTTAAGTCCAATGTCCTTTCAGGTCTGATTTCTAGTTTTCTTTTCAAGCTGGTAAATTAGTTTGCAGTTAGAGTCAATTGCCCCTGATCTGCTGTGAAGGACAGTTCAGATTGACCTCCGTTCAGCACTTTGGTCTATGTCTTTATCAAGCTTGTTTCTCCCGTTTCGGTGTTGTTACCTTGAATCGCCAGCAGGTGGTGCTATCTCATCTGCTCGCCCCAGAGGGGGTGGGGCCGGACAGGAACAAGATGGCTGCCTGCCTCCGAGCAGGCAACAGGAGCCCCACACCGGGCGGGCAGGACAGTCTCAGACGCAGGATAGGTGGCAGCGATCCCAGCAGATCTTCCCTGAAGCGGTTGATTGTGGATCTCCTCGGGCTGCGTGGTGCGATATGCTACCCCTCCCAGAGGCCGCGGTGGTGGTGGCACTGGCGCCGGCAGCGGCAGCGGCGGTGGGGGGAGGGGCGGCGGCGGACCGTTTGGAATGCAGTCAAAACTGTCCAGTCGTTCCGATGGCAGCGGCCAAGCTCTGTCTGTAGAGCAGGCTGTGATGCTGGGGTCCCCAGTCCCCCGGGGCGAGAGTCAGAGACCCACTGCAGATCTCCCTTGCAGAGGGCTTCAGACGCTGGGTTGCCCTGTCGCCATCTTGCCGCGTCCTCCTCAATTTTAATTTTCTTATGTGATTAAACTATTTTCCTTCTTGTCTAATATTTAGTCATGTGGATATTACATAATTTTGCCATTTCTCTACTGTTGGGCATTTGACTCTTAAAATGTGTTAGCCAATTTAATTGTTATAATACATTCTGAGTGAGTTCTCATTATTATTTTTTTCAAAAAGAAGCCTTGAAAGGGTTACATAATGTACTGTTTATGGGTTGAGTTGTGTCCCCTAAAATTTTTTTGTTAAGAAATAAATATATTGATATGTTTACGTATGTATGTACATGTGTTGAAATCTTAACCCTCACAGTGTCTCAAAATGTGACTGTATTTGGAGATAGGACCTTTAGCAAGATGATTAAGCTAAAATAAAGTCACTAGGATGAGCTCTACTTCAATATGACTGGTATCTTTGTAAGTGGAGAAAATTAGAACATAGATCCAGAGGGAAAATCATTTAAAGACACGGGGAGATAGTCATCTAAAAGTCAAGGAGAGAGATCTCAGAAAAAACTAGCCCTGCAGCATCCTAATCTTGGACTTCCAACCACTAGAAGTGTAAGGAAATAAATTTCTATCATGTAGGCCACCCAGTCCATAGTACTTTGTTAAGACATCCCTAGAAAACAAATACGTGTGCTCACAATCACGTCACCAGTGATGGCTAAATCAACTACAGATGAAGGTCTTTTGAATCCAGATTCTGGATCCCACATTCTTTCCCTAATATGCTGTCTACACACACACACACACACACACACACACACACACACACACACACACACAGCTTTTCTGAAAACCAGTCTATCATTGAACTCAAGAGTATCGTATTGATCCTCTCATCTTCCCACTCTGCTTTTACCTCTTCATTGTAGTGTTTCTAAATTTTCCTCCTTCTCTCCTGTCTATTCTTTCCATGGAAATGCTTGGGAAGTTTTTCTCACCATAAACATCAGTTTTGGAATATCTACAGATTTACTTTTTATTGGTGATTTGTAGGACTGTAACCATCTTCCATTCTGTTTCCTCAATTTATTCTTAAAGACACATTTGATTCAGAACATAATTTCTTTTTCTTTTCTTTTTTCTTTTTTGAGTTTGAGTCTCACTCTGTCGCCCAGACTGGAGTGCAGTGGCCGCTCCTGGCCACCGCAGCCTTGACCTGCTGGGCTCCAGCGATCCCTCCGCCTGAGCCTTCCGAGTAGCCGGAATCACAGGCATGCGCTACCACACCCGGCTGATTTTTTGATTTATTGTAGAGATGAGGTCTCACTGCCCAGGCGGGTCTCGAACCCGCGGACTCAGGCAATCCACTCACCTCAGCCTCCCAAAGGTGCGGGATTACAGGCTGAGCCACCGAGCCCGGCTCAGAACATAATTTCATCCAGGGCTCTCAGTGCTAATTGGGATTGACAGAGCAACAAACTCCACAGCATGATGTAATTTGTAATATGAATTGAGATTTGATGTGATAAAAGAAAAACCAGAGATATAACACTTGGCCCAGGATATTCTTGATTTGTAACTATCATAGTTATTCACTGGTTTCACCTTGCCATACCCTTGGGGGCATTATTTTTTCCCCAACAAAATTTTGCCTTCTTCTCCAGGATCCTTTAATCAATGAAAATAAGTATCACTCTCTTTGGAGCAATTCTTTTTTTTTTTTTTTTTACAGCAGGTGTTATATAATTGTAGACATAGCACTTAAAGGCCATGTCTTCTTTTAAGTTCTCAAAGCACGTGCTCACATTCGTGTTTCCCATGAAATGTAAATTTCAATAAAGAGAAGAACCAAAATGAACAATATAATTTGAAAACCCCAAATCTTGACTAGTTCTGATAATTAGAAACGGGACAGGTGGTTTCACCCTCCTGAAATCACTATTTATTTTAAAGAGAATGGAAATCACTCTGGCTTAGAATCCCCTTGGAAGTGATGAGGATTCTGAATAGTTCTTTCTTAAAGTGCAGATGTGAGTTATGTATACTCCTTAGGGAGTCATATGCATTTGACTGATGTATTGACATCCAGGGATTAGTTGTGTCATGCATTTTTTTTCCAGGATCCCCAATTTAAAATATCTTGACAGTGAAAATAAGGGTTGACACTGAGGGTTGCTAGACATTGGGGTTTTTTTTTTTTTAAATCGTTGTTCTTATGTCTTGGAATTTACTTTCTTGAAGTCTTCAAAAATATGATAGTGTCTCTGATTTCCCCAGTGGTTCTGCCTGAAGGCAGAGAAACTGATTTAAAAGGCCTCTTAAGCATGAATAACTAAAGCAATCTTCAGCAAAAGGAATAAAACTAGAGGCCTCGCACTTCTAGACTTTAAACTTTATTCTAAGTTTACTGAAACCAAGACAGCAAGGAATTGGTACAGGAATAGACACACAGACTACTGGAACAGGACAGAGAATCTGGAAATAAAACTATGGTCCTCAACCAACTAATCTTTGACAAAGTCATCAAAAACAAACACTGGGGAAAGGAAACCCTATTTAGTAAATGGTACTGGGAAAACTGGCTAGCCACATGTAGAAGAATGAAACTGGACCCCTACCTATCACCATATAAAAAAAATTGATTCAGAATGGATCAAGGACATAAATGTAAAACCCCAAACTATAAGAATCTTAGACGAACACTTGGAGAACACCCTCCTGGACATTGGAGTAGGCAATGAGTTCATGGCCAAGTCCTCGGAAGCAAAGGCAACAAAAACTAAAATTAGCAGGTAAGTTTGTATCAAATTGAAAAGTTTTTGTACAACCAAAGAAACAATCAAGAGAGTAAAGAGACAACACATGAAATGGGAAAAAATATTTGCAAGTTATGCATCTGATAAAGGCCTAACATCCAGGATTTACATGGAAATAAGATGAAGTAAAAGGAAAAAGGAAACAACCCTATAAAAAGTGGGCAAAGAACATGAATAGACACTTCTCAAATGAAGACATGCAAGCAGCCAACAGATACATGAAAAAATGCTCAGCCTCACTAATCATAGAGAAATGCAAATCAAAACTACAATGATATAACACCTAACACTGGTAAGGATAACTATCATTAAAAAAGTCAAAAAACAACAGGTGTTGGCATGACTGTGGAGACAACTGTTGGTGAGAATGTAAGTTAGTTCAACCTTTGTGAAAAACAGTGTGGCAATTTCTCAAAGAACTAAAAATTGAGCTTCCACATGATCCAGCAGGCCTGGTAATATACCCAGAAGAACATAAATTGCTCTACCAAAAAGACACCTGGACACATATGTTTATTGCAGCACTGTTCACAATAGCAAAACCATGGAACCAACCCAGATGCCCATTGAAAATGTCCATAGGAAAATGTAGTACATATACATTATGGAATACTATGCAACCATAAAGAAGAGTAAAATAGTGGCCTTTGCAGCAACATGGATGCAGCTGGAGACCATCATACTAAGTGAACTATCACGGAAACAAAGAACTGAATACCACATGTTTTCACTAGTAAGTGGGCCATGTTCGTCACATGAGCACAAGGGTAGGATCAGCAGCTGCTGGACACTGCTAGGAGAAGGAGGGAAGTGGGGGGTGGAGGTGAGCATGTGGTAATGCACTAGGTACCTAGTCCACTATCAGGAGGAGAGAGAGCCAGCTAGAAGCCCAAACCTCACCTACACGCAGCTTACATATGTAGTAAATCCTCACTTGTACTTCACAATTCTGAAGTTAAAAAAAAAAAGGGACCAGCCTCACCCTCAAAGCAAAAAATAAAAAAACTCTCTCAAGACCCCCTTTGAGTCCTAATGTATCTGAACTTGCCACCTGTCCTGCAGGCCACCAGAAAGTGTCAACCATTAACCACAAGAAGTTCCATGTCCCCAGGGAAATAGTAATTCATGAGAGGCATACCCAAAGTCATCCTGATATCCATGCACCTGATTTTCTCCTTAGATGCCTTAAATATATTTGAAATAGGGTGAGAGATCTCTGTAACATCCAGGCTATGAATCTGCAAAAGGATTAAAGAAGATGTTATTTTATCTCATCTTTTTAGTCATACAATTTCTAACGAAGGTAGATCTGTGAAGATTCAATGCTGTGTTTTCAAGAGCTATAATTGTAGAAATTTAAACTTCTTTAATCTGGAATTTGGGTTAAAAACCACCACCAAATTAGGAGAGTGCCAATACTCTTTCTTTTAACTATGCAGACAAAATGTAATCTCAGTGGAGCTTTTCTTAGAACCCATCTGGATGCCTGGGAAAAGTAATATGAAGAATTCAAAATGTGCATAGGCGTATAAAATAATGAGCATGTTTTGAACTCAGTGAAAATTTTTCACTCCGTGGATGTGAAAGTAAGCTTTGATCTGGAAAAGATTTCTGTATTGTATTAGGCCTACTTTTTTTTTTTCAGATAAAGCTATATCTTTTTACAAATTGCAGTTGTATGAAGATACTTGAAACTTGCTATATTTATAGCAGAATCTGAGCAATTGTACGATTAAACAGTTTCCTGCTTCCCTAGAGACATGTGACTAAAATAGTCCCAGAGTAATTTAATCTAACCTTTGTTTACTCAGACATTTGCTCAACACTTTTTTCTTGTGTTTGTGTTTTTTTTTTAATAGATTATTTATATTTGCTTCTCTGCCTCCCTCTTTCACATATGAGAATGCTTGTGGTTATAGTGGGTCCAGCAAGATAATCCAGGATAATCCCCCTATCTCTCCAAACCAGATTAACAATCTTAATTCCATCTGTAATCTTCCCCCTTGCCATGTGACATAACAAATTCAGAGGTTCCAGGGTTTAGAACGTGGACCTTATCCTGCCTACGTCATCATGTCCAGTCTATTCTTACCACAGCAGCCACAGACTGATACTTTAAAAAAAAGCATGTTAGATAACATCACAACTCTGCTTGAAACCGTCCAATAACTTCTGATGTCTGTTTGCATAAAAGCTAGAGTGTAATAATACCTCCTATTCCTTTTTTGGTCTGACCTTTGCCCCTCCCTGACCTCTGGCTTGCTCTGCCCTAGCCAGTCCCAAACATACTCTGTCCCCCTAACTCCTCCCACAAAAAAACCCTCACCTTGCCTCAGGACCTTTTCCTCAGGTTGTCACATGGCTGATGTTCCCTGTTAGCCGCAGAAATCTGTTCAGATGTCACCTTATCAGTAACTTGCTTGACAAAATTATATAATACAACTACTCTCATTCCTCTGGCAATTCTTCTCATCCTTATTCTATATTATTTTCCCTATAGTACTTATCCTTATATGACTTGCTATATATTTAGTGTTTGTTTTAATATTCTGTCTTACTCATATCCCCTAGGATGTGTGTAGGATGAGAGGAGGACTTTTGTTGTTGTTGTTCACTGTTGTATCTCCAGTTCTTGGAAAAGTGCCTGGCATAGAATCCTTTAGTGAGTGAAGTGGATGGATGGATGGATGGATGGATGGATGGATGGATGGATGGATGGACAGATGAAATGCTGTTGCTTAGTTATAGGGCAGAGGTTGTGAGGTGAAGAAAGATGGAAAGCCAGTGTTAATTGAAGTGCTTGGTTTTCTCACAATTTTTTAAAAATAAAAGATATTTCCTCAGATTTATCATTAAATGGAGAGGTCAACATGACTAATTTTTCATAGGATTATAAGATTTTGCTTTAAAAATCCTTCAGGAGGGAAGGCACAGTGGCTCATGCCTGTATCCCTGCACTTTGGGAGGCCTATGTGAGAAGATTGCCTGAGCCCAAGGGTTCGAGACTGGCCTAGGAAACTTGTTGAGACCTCGTCTCTACAATAAATCAAAAAATTAGCCTGGTGTGGTGGTATACGCTTGTGGTGTCAGCTACTTGGACGGCTGTGGCAGAAGAATCACCTGAGCCTAGCACATCAAGGCTGTAGTAACCGTGAGTGTGCCCTGCACTCCAGCCTGAGCAACAGAGTGAGACTGCACCTAAAAAACAAAAAACAAAAAAAAAAACCTTCAGGAGAAGGGAGATCGCTTAGCAGCATGCCCATCCCATGTCAGATGCCATGCAGATCCAGCACCCAGAAAACTGCACACATGCCTTATGAGCCTCAGAGGACAAAAAGAGGAGCATGTTGTAAGATTAATATGTATTTAATTTTTTTAAAAAAATTTCTCATTTAAAAAGATGTAAATAGACCAGTTGTGGTGGTTCACACCTATAATCCTAATGTGGGGCTGAAGTGGGAGGATTGCTTGAGGCCAGGAGTTTGAGACCAGCCTGGGCAACCTACCCAGACCCTGTCACAAAAAATAAACAAATTAGTTAAGCATGGAAGCATGTACCTACAGTCCCAGCAACTTGAGAGGCTGAGGTGGGAGGATCGTTTGAGCTCAGGAGTTTGAGGCTGCAGGCAGCAATGATCACACCACAGCACCCCCAGCCTGGGTGACAGAGCAAGACTCCGTCGCCAAAAAAAAAAAAGTTAAAAATAAATTTTAAAAATAAGTGAAAAAATGTGTTCCCATTAATTTTGTCAAATTGTTATTTATTTCCCAGAAATGGCAGCTAATGTCCCCATATTTGCACATATATATTCCTGAAGAAATTCTATGACATGCGAATGTTCAAATGGTAAAATGTATAAAATGAAAACAAAGCACATAAAACAGCACATTCAGAAACTCCTTAATCTGAGTGAAATTTCCAAGGTCAATAGAATTCTTCAAGTGTGGGCCTAATGGTAATTTACTGAAAGTAGCCCAAATTTCATGTAAAAAATACTCCAGGAATAGTTGACAGCTCCTCCCTTGAGGCATAAGGAAGAACCGTGGTGCAGAAATTGCTTCATTCTTTTCTGTGCCCTAAATCATTTCCTGTGTCTAAATCTGTCTCTTACTTCTATCTCATCCCAGAACTTTCACTTTAGCAGTATAGTTTTTATATAATGTTGAAATTGCAAAAAAAAAATAAACAACCAAGGTATAAAGTGTTTTTATTTTTCTTTTGCTGCATTTGAATACTTGAAGCAAAGAAAAAACTGATAAAATTTGGAGCCCTTCCATGTTTATCCAGCATCTATTTCTCAAGTGCATTAATTTTATATATACATTTTGGAGCAGTGGATGTGCTCACTGACTTGACTTTGGTCATAGTTTTGCGGTCTTTGCATGTATTAAAACATCAACATGTGCATTTTAAAGATGTGTAATTTATTTATGCCAATTAAACCTCAAAGAAGATTTTTAAAAAAATTTCCCACCAAGAGAATCAGGATATTTAAAAAATTTTAAAAATGCACATACATGCCTTTTAAGTTACACTGTCCGATGAACTCCTGTGGCTATTTAAGTTAATTAAAATGAAATAAGCTTAGAAGTTCAGTTCTTACACTAGACGCATTTCGAATGCTCAATAGCTACATATGGCTAGTGGCTACTGTATTAGTATAAGCTTAGGGCATTCCTATGAACTGAGAAAGTTCTGTTGGATAGTATTGCTGTAAATAGGTCTCCTATTCACCCATTTCCATGCCCTACCTTACTTTATACCCTTATCAAAGCAGAAATCTCCTACTTTCAGCCTCCATATTGAAACGAGGGTGATCTTTCTAAAATGCAAATCTACCCGTCACTCTCCTGCTCAAAATCTTTTGAATTCCCCACAAGATGAAATCCAAACTCTTGTAAATGGCCGTTAAGGTAAGGACTTCTTCACCCTCATTTCCTGCTCTGTCTTTCCTTTTTTTTCCATGTTCTTGTCCTCTAGAAACATTGGTTGATTCACCCCCTTTGCCGAAGAAGCTCTTTGCTTATATTTCTACTTGATTATTTATACTTACTTTTATATTGAAAGAAATCTTACTTTTGAAGTCTTCCAGCTCTCTTTGGACTTTTTATTTTCAAAAGTAGGATTTATTAAGAAGACAGAAAATCTCCCACAGCAGGAGGGGACCTGAAAGAGGTTGCCCCATTTTATTTTATTTTTTAGGGAGACAACATCTCTCTCTGTTGCCCAGGTGGAATGCAGTGGTGTGATCATAGCTCACTGTAACCTCAAACACCTGGGCTCAAGCAATCTTCCTGTCTCAGCCTCCCAAGTCGCTGGGACTATAGGTGTGTAACACCACACTTGGCTTCTTGGACAATTAAGTGATTATTATCTTTTGTTCCATAGCATCTGTACACAGACATATTTATTTTAAGACTCTATTGAGATTTTCTTTGTGGTTTAATATACATCAATTTTTATGAGCTTTCTATGTGGACTTGGAAAAGAAGTAAAATCTCTGTTTATAGAGTAAACAGAGAAGTTTGATATGTATATTTTACATTAGCCTTATTGATGACATTTGATAGATGAACTATATTTTCTCTGCTTATACCTATTCTAGAATATGATATCTATTTTATTAAGCATATAATCATATTTTTAATAAAAGTTGTTTTTTAAAGACCTTAAGACTAATTTTCTTTGTCATAATAAATTGTATACAGTCATTCATCACTTAATGATAGGGATATGTTCTAAGAAATGTGTTGGCAGGATTTCATTATTGCTTGAATATCGTAGAGCGTACTTACACAAACCTAGGTGGTACAGCCTACTACATGCCGGGACTATATAGTAGTGATTATTGTTCCTGGGCTACACACCTGTACAGCATGTAAGTGTACTGGATACGGTAGGCAGTTGTAACACAATGGCAGTTGTAACACAATGGTAATGGTAAGTATTTGAGATATAAACATATGTAAACATAGAAAAAGTACAGGAAAAATTTGGATTATAATCTTATGAGACCACTGTCATATATTCAGTCCATCATGGACCAAAATGTCATGCAGTGCACTACATTTGAATCATCTTAGTTGGAGACAAAAAATTCAGTATAATTTTAGTCTTTCCATTCTCACCCAAACACTTCACTATTTAAAAAATCTGAGGCTACAGGTCAAGTAATTATATGATTTATTCTCCCTCTCTTTCTCATCTCTATATCTATGTAGAGTGTATCACACATGCATGTGAAACTATAGCTCTGCAATGCTGATGCATTCTTTCCCTGGATAACTCCTCCCTGTTTGACCCCTGGAGCACTGGCAACCGATCCTCAGAGCATCCTGTCCTCCAGGAAGGAGTTTGAAAGAGTATTCTTGGGGCATCTGATAAACCCAAGAAGAAAGTCAAATATTGGAGGGCATCAAACTGTCCAGGTAAGTTCTCTACTGTGAAGCATTCAATCAAAAATTCTTCCCACCTACTTAGAGCTACAGAGTTTTTGATCTTCTTCTCTTAAACATAAACAGAAAGGAAAGAACACTTTTACTTCTGAGGAAAGTCTCTAAAATGAGAGATAACAAAATAAACAAGCAGCAAAAACAACTTGCAAAGGACAACAACAAAAAACCCACTACAGAGAAAGAAAGAATATACTAAAACTTTATCAGTGTTTTCATGAAATAAGAGAAGACATTGTATCCAGAAAGCATGAACAGAATGTTGTAAATTGGGAACATTCAGAAAAAAAAAAAGAGCTTTATAAAATTATAAAGCTGTTAGCAGTTGAAGAAGTCATTGAAAAACTGGAAGATAAAGACATTTCCAAGAAAGTAGAGCAAAAAGGCAAAGAGATAAAAAAGATTAGAGGAATGATTGCTACTCTTTTTTATTAATCCAATTTCATATTTATTGATACTTGAAATAATTAATAAAATATTTGTTTGAGGAAAAAATTATTTTTCATCATCTGGCTTAGACTGGTCCTTGCAGGCAACCAAGGAGTTGAGGACATGGCTATGGGATGTCTGAAAGGTGACTTTGATCTGTGAGTGATTAGACTAAAGACCACCGAAAGGAGATGGGTAATAGGAACTGATGTGAACAGTGGCTGACTATTCCTGCAAGTTGTCTAAGATTGTGGGACGGGGTGAGCAACTTCATAACCTGTTCCACAGTTATAGTAAGAGCTTATCCCAATTTTTCCTTTGTTGTGACTCTCATAGTCATTAGGGCAAAAGGTTAAGGCCTAGTCCAACTTTAATATGTAGAGTCATAGACTCTGTCCTTTAAAATCTGTAATTTTCCATTATCACTGAAATTTAAGGATGATGAGGTCAGTATAAGAATTGTTGTACATGAAAAAATACCAATTTTTAAAAGTTAAATGAAAGTCCTATGCCCTTTATAATGTTTTGACCTCCTTCCTCAGTGCTTACAAGTTTCTCTTGTCTCAGAAACCTTACAATGACTATTGTTTACAGCACTGATGTTTTCCTGAATTATTTATCTTTTCTTCATATTTTGTTGCTTCAGTTGGATTTTGAGCTCCCAAAGGGCAGCAAATACCTTACACTTCTAATTTTCTCTTTAGTCTTGCATTGAAAGACTAGTACTGACTTTCATCTCCTGAGTTCTTATTAGAAGCAAGGCCAAGCACTTCATAGCTGTCTCACTGACTGCTTACAACAGCTCTGTGAGGAAGGGATATTATTATCTCCACTTTCCAGATGAGAAAACTAAGTCTTAGAGGGGTTAATAATGAGGTCCCCCAGCCAGTGAATGGCAGAGCTGGGAATCAAAGCCACTCCTGTCTAATTCTACAGCTGGAGCTCTGAAGCATGATGTGATTGAACAGACTATTCATTTTCTTTTTGTTTCAGACAGAATAGTTTTCTTTCAGCTTCAGGAAGGTAAACTTGGGAATTTGTCACCAAAGGCAATGAATGGTGTTGTTCTATTCATTTCTGCCTTTTCCTGTCTCTCTTCTCTTTATGATGACTGCCCCTTTTCACTAACTGAAGGGACCACAGCAATAGGACAATGACAGAAATAAGGGAATGTTGAAGGATGTTGGGGAGATCCAGAGTTTTGGGGTCTCTAGCAATAATCAATATGCTAATCACCTAACAATCCTCAAACAATTTAACAGTAAAATGTCCAGTGAAATGGATAGAGATACTTTCCATTTCTATCCTTGTATGGTGGGGAGCACAAAAGAATACTGTTCAAGGTTAGCAGGGGGCCTGGCAGGATCCCAGATTCACTCTGAACCCACACCCATAGCCTTGACCCAGGCCCGTTCGCCTGTCATTTCTCTACAGAAAAGAGGTCAAGTTTTTTTTATTGGTAGGGAATTTCTACCACTCCCAGTAGGCTATGAAACCCACTGTCTCAAAGAAGAAGAAAGGATTAGAGTTGTTGGAGAAGGGGGTGTTGTGGTTAGGAATAAAGAGAAGGGGCTAACGGCTGACAAATGGGCAAGAATAATGAGTTGAGAAACAGGCTCGCTAGAAAATGGTCAGAAATCTGTGAGAGGAAGGAGGAGGGCTCCTGTGGGAAATGGGAGGGAGGACAAGAAAGAGGAGAGGTCCCACTAAAAGCATCAAATCCTGTACAGCCAATATTAGTCTAAGATCCATCCCAGGTCATCCCAAGTTATTTTTCTTGTAATGGTTTTCAAAATGTAATATTTTATACATTCAAAATAATATATAATATAAATAATACATATGATATATATATGGTCATTTTTAAGTCACTGGAATTTCATGGCTAAATAAAGAGTGAGAAAGCACACCGTAGGTAAAACAGGTTCCATTTCTGGGTAAGCATACAAAAAAGGAAAGAGATATCTTTACCTGGAGTATGGGATTGATAAGTTTTTCTCCTTTACTACTTGAAAGAACATATTGAAGGTAAAACAAAACAAATAAAAACAAAAACTTTTGGGGATGCAAACAGCTTTTCCCAGTTTTTAGGACCTTGTATCCTTATCTCCTACATAGCTAAGTTGGAGGAATGCTTTTAAGCTGAGGCCCTCCAGCAGGGAGACAGTTTTTCTTCTGATGGTAGTCTTAATTGATGTTAAAATAATAGAGCATTTTGTGCCCCCAAATAACTCTTTTTCTTTATTAGATTATGTGGCAAGAAGTTAATGTAGAGAATGTTATTTGCAAAAATTAAATAACTCAAATTTTTAAAGGACTTCTGTCAAGAGAGCTCTGCCTGAAAATATGTCTAAGTTAAGGAATTTGGTCTCACAGGGTTGTGGCATCTCAGGGATTACTTAACTCGATGTTTTTCACTCTTATGTGTTTAATTTCTTTCCTCTTTCTCTGGGATTATTTGCCCCAGCCCAGAAAACAAGGTTGTAGACAAACAGGAACTCAAGAACAAGAATGTAAAAAGTCTTCAACCCAAATGTGAGACAGGAGTGATTTGGGGGAAGATATAATTGGTCATCACTGTTCCCTTCCAAACCAGAAGAGCCTCTAAGCTGGAGGGGATGAGAACTGGGGAAAGGCTAAGAGAGTTAGATACCAGAACAGGGGACTTTGCACCTGCTCCAGGTTGAGCCAAGTCCTTGATGGGGTACAGGATGAAGAGAGAAGCATCTTGTAATTTGGAGATTGCTCGAGCAGAGGCACTTCATAACTTGCTTTTGGTCTAAAATTCTCTCCTACAGGAATATAACTGATAATACAATAAATTCAAATATAAATGCATTATTTATTTTCTTTTTGATGGGAATTGTGGAAATAGAATTTATACAGATCTCTGTATTTATGGAGCACAAACCATATAGGCAGTTCATCTATGTGTGAAGTTGCACATTTAATTACATCTGACTAAAAATAATAATAAAAAGGCAAAGAAAAAGTAGCATAAAGATATTGCAATTAATGAATAAGAATAGCTGTTACTTGTCTGGGTTTAATGCTTGTGGTATTTGTCAGCTTTGTAAAATTAATTATTTGTTGTGAATAAGTGTTTCTGCTTGAACCTAATTTTGGGTGTGTAATTTCATACTACATTATTTTTCTTAAAGAGAGCCCTCCAAAATAGTTTAATCTGCTGCCCTATAAAACTGTATCTGCTTCTAATTCAGTTATAGAAAAAAAAGAATAGCAATCTTTGCACGTTGACTTCATGTCTCAAAAGTACACTCACCAACATCTCAAAATACAAAATAAATATTTTACTGTTAGTGGAAATAGTGTTTCACTTTCTTCTTTTTTTTTTCTTCTAATAGTACTAAATGTAGATTCACTCAATGAAATCAGCCATTCTTTATATGGAGATAGTGTGATATAGGGAAAAAGATGTGCTCTAGAGACAGACAGGAAAACCTCTGAATCCTAGCACATGCCACTAACCAGTGGTAGGCCCTTGAGAATGTTACTGGTCTTCCCTGAGCCTCGGTCTCCTCAGTTCTGGGAGGATATGTAATAGGTACACTGTAGTGAATCACTCCCCGGCCAAGATCAGGCCTCTCTTTGTTTCAGAAGGCCCTGTGTCTGCCAGACACAAAGCACTTTCACGAAGAGATATTTAATTTTGTCAAATGATTTTTCTGTACCTGTTGAGATTGTCATATGGGTTTCTCTTTTATACAACTAATATGGTGAACTGATTGATTTTTATGACATTAAACAAACCTTGTATTACTGGGATAAACTCTATTTATGGCGTATTATTACCCTTTTTATACATTTCTGGATTCAACTTGCTAATGTTTTGTTAAGAATTTGCCTGTTTGTGATTTTGAGGGATACTGGTCTGTACATTTCTTTTTTCTGTGGTGTTTGGTTTTTATATTAGCAGGAACATCCCTGGAGTACATTGAGCTCTAGGCAAATATTGTTTGCCAGACCTCTGTCTATATAAACAATTTTATGAAAAGCATATTGCAAAATTCATGGCCTATGTGAACATGTGAACTCTAGTTTAAAAACAGGTAGGGGGGTACTTACGTATTTATTGTCTTACTTGTGCTACATAAGTTTTTTGGTTTTTTTTTTTTTTTTGTATTCATCTCTTCTTGTTTAGGTCCAGGAACCGTCTCTTCTCGTTCTTTATTAGCAAAGTCATTATTCATGGCTTATTTTCTATCTCACATCTTGAGAAAATGTAGTAATGCTGTTATGACTCACAGTGCTGAAAACTGTTTGCATTGAAACAACATAGTTTTTTACCTTTGCAATTCACAAATATTATTTTTTTAATGTTGGTTACATTACTACTTATGATGCCACTCTACAAATCTGCTATCCTTGAATACTAGCTTCTGGTGAGACACAGTTAAGGCTATTCCTGTGCTTTCTTTATCATGGCCACAAATACAGACCTTATCCAGAGTGTGTAGGAAAATGTGAATGATATTTTGTTTTTTGGCCGTGCTAAATGTACTGTTTGGAATTTTGTAGCATAAATGTAGAACTTGTTAGACTGTAATCAGTGCATTTCTAGAATGTGATCTCTTTCGATATTGACCATGCTGCTGCTTTCCACTAGTGCCACGAGCAGGGAGGACACGAGGGGTCTGTGAGTTGAACATGAAGGGCAAGGAATGTTCATCCTTCAACGGGTATGGCTTAAAACCATTCTGGGAGAGCACAACCACACCAATAAGAGGCAAGAGAGAACATCAATCAGAAGGCCAACTGGTGCTACAGAGTAATGCTTTTAAGAGTCCCAGAGAAGACAGATACAACCATTTCCAAAAGACTGTGTGACATGTCATATGGATCCTGTAGAAGGGCCTGGATGACCAACCTGGGTGTTAAGGGTGGGAGTGTACAGGGCAAAGGATGTTTGCCACAATGGACAAAAGACACATATTGCCTTCAGGTACTATGATTGTGGGTAGTGAATTCTTGCTGTCTCTTGTGCCCTACTGGATAGCAAAGTGATGCTGGCTTCATAGAATGAGTTGGGGAGTTTCTTCCTCTTGGTAGTGAATTCTTGTTAGGCCAGAGTCCTGAACTTACTCTGGTGAGACACAAACTTACTCTGTGTCTGATATAAGTGAGAATCTCTCAACACCAGAGTTTTAGTAACATTCTGGAAGCATGACCTTGCATGATGCCACAAACGTAACAATGTACTATCAAGAGAAACCAATCTACTTGCTAGATCGCCCTTTTGGAACTGGACCTTTGCCATGGGATCTTGGGATGATCTCAGAGATGTGAGTCCCTGAATTCCTATGTATCTGGCTGACACCATGCACAGGGTAGAAGGTCAGAGAAGGGAGAATCTGGGACCAGAACCTATGAGAGTTCCAGTCTAAACTCAGGACATTAAACCCTGTTGAGAATGACAGGCTCAACTGATTCCAGGCACCACAAGGGGACTTAAAACATCTTGAGGTGAGCCAGATGGAGTGTATGAGGCATTATGGCCCCGGACAGAGGCCTATTTGCTTGGGACTAAGGGCACTACTGGACAGCAAAGTGATGCTGGCCTCATAGAACGAGTTGGGGAGTTTCTTCCTCTTTACTATAGTCTGTGTGTGGAATTGGTATCATTTCTTCCTTAAATATTTGATAGAATTCACCAGTGAAGCCATCTGGCCCTGGAGTTATCTTTGAGGGAATTAACTTAAATTTCTTCAATTTATATAGGATTATTTAGGTTTTCTATTTCTTTTTGAGTCCATTTTGGTAATTTTTGCTTTTCAAGGAATTTGTCTATTTAAACTAAGTTTAAATTATTGGCATAAAGATAACATAACATTCTCTATGACACTTTTAATGTCTATAAGATTTCTTATGTAATAAAAGATTTCCCCGCTTTTATTTCTGATATTGGTAAATATTTGTCTTCTTTTTTCTTAATCAGTCTAGCTAGAAGTTTTAAAATTTTGTTGATTATATTCAAATAAATTGCTTTTGGTTTCATTGATATTCTCTACTGTTTGTTTTTATTTTATTCTTTTTTGCTCTTACCCTTATTATTTTCTTCCTTCTTTAACTTAAAGTTTATTTTGATTTCTTTACTGCGTTCTTAAGGTGAAAGAATAGAGCATTTATTTTAGTCTTTCTTTTCTAAAATAAGCATCCCTAGCTGGGCTTTTCCTTCTAAGTACTGCTTTAGCTGCAGCACATACATTTGGATATATTGAATTTTCAATTTCACAATTTAATTCCATTGTAGCTAAAGATTGTACTTAGTATGATTTCAGTCTTTTGAATATTTTTGAGTCCTTTGAATATTTCTGAGGCTCAGTATATGGTCTGTCCTGATGTCCTGATGTATCTCTCATGTACCTTTGAAAACAATGTGTACTTTCTAGTTTATAAATATCAGTTAGGTAAGGTGTTTATAAATATCAGTTAGGTCAAGTTGGTTGATAGTGTTAAGTTTTCTATATCCTTATTGATTTCACTACTCTATCAATTACCAAGAGAGTATCATTGAGATATTCAATTATAATCATGAATTTGTCTATTGCCTTTTCAAAGCTATTTGGTTTTGCCTCATATATTTTGAAATTCTATTGTTAGGTAGATGCACATCTAAGATTGTTATGTCTTATTGAATTAACTCTTTTGTCATAACATGTTTTTCTTTTTCCTGATAATATTCTTTGTTGTGAAGTAGACCTCATCTATTACTAATATAGATATTCCAGCTTTTTTATGACAACTGGTACATTGTTTATATTTTCAATCTTTTTGGTTTTAACTTGTAACTTCATTTGTAAAACGTATTTCTTATAGACAGGATATGGTTTGGTTTTGCCTTTTTACTTAGTCAGATAATTCCTGCCTCTTGTTGAATAATTAAACTATTTAACATAGTTAGTGAATGATTAGGTCTAAATCTGATATGACTTATTTTCTATTTACCCCATCTGTTTTATGTTTTTCTCCTTTTTTCTTGCTTTCTGTTAGATTATTTTTCACTAACTTTAGTAAGAAGTAATTTATGAACAATAAACTGTATCTTCTTAATGTGCACAATGAGTTGTTTTTTTTTTGAGTTAGAGTCTCACTCTGTCACCCAGACTGGAGAGTGGCCCTCCCAGCCACTGCAGCCTCGACCTACAGGGCTCCGGTGATCTTTCTGTCTCAGCCTTTCAAGTGGCTGGAACTATAGGTGCGCGCTACCATGCCTGGCAAATTTTTGATTTATTGTAGAGATGAAGTCTCGCCAAGTTGCCCAGGTGGGTCTTGAACCCGTGGGCTCAGGCAATCCACTCACCTCCACCTCCCAAAGCACTGGGATTATAGGCTGAGCCACCGAGCCCGGCCCTCAATGAGTTTTAACAGTTGTAAACTTACGTGGAATCACCACCACAATCAAGATACAGAACACTTTAATAACTGGGTAGTTTTAGTATTCCATTATATCTCCACTATTATTTTATTAGCTATACCTTCCTTTTTTAGTAGCTGACTTAGGGTTTATCAATTGCATTATTAATTTATAGCAGTTTACTTTCAAATAATATTACACTAATTATGAATTATGGAAGAAACTTACAACTGTATACTTTCATTTTCTCTCACCTATTCTTTGTGCTCTATATATGTTTTCAAACATTTTACTTCTACATGTCTTTTAAACCCTACAATGCAGTTGGTTTTTTTTGTTTATAAGGTGAGAAAAATGACTTATATTTAACCACAAATTTGCTGTTTTGAATGTTTTCCATTCTGTGTGGAGGTCCAAGTTTCTATCTGGTATCATTTGCTATCTGCTTATAGTGCAGGTTTGCTGGTGACAGATTCTCTCAAGTTTTGTTTGTCTGAAAAAAACCAACAACTTTCTTTTGACTTAATTTCTGAAATATATTTGTCTGAGTATGTAATTCTAGGTTGACAGCTATTTTCTTTCAGCACTTTAAAAGCTGTCATTTCATTGTCTTTTGGCTTGCATAATTTCTAGTAAGAAATTTATACTAATATTTTTCTTTTTTCTGTTCTATATGATGTGCCCTTTTCCCCATGTGTGCCTTTAAGATTTTTCTCTTTATCATCTGTTTTCAACAATATGATTATTCTCATGAAGTAGTAGTTTTCTTTTTTAAATAATCCTTCATGGAGTTTGCGGAGCTTTTTGGACTGGTGGGTTTATTTATTTTATTTTATTTTTTACCAATTTGGAAAGTTTTCTGTTGTTATTTCTTCTAATATTTTTCTGCCTCTCTCTGTTCTTTCCTCTTTTTATGGATCTCTAGTTACATATATATTGTCCCATAGGTCACTAAGACTATGTTATTGAAGATTAGCTTAATAATTTTTAGGCTTCTTCTTTTTTTTTGAGTTGGAATCTTACTGTTGCCCAGACTGGAGTGCAGTGGCCGCTCCTGGCCGCTGCAACCTCGACCCACTGGGCTCCGGTGATCCTTCTGCCTCAGCCTTCCAAGTAGCTGGAACTACAGGCACACGCTACCACGCCCGGCTAATTTTTTTTTTTTTATTGTGGAGATGAGGTCTCGCCTGCCCAGGCGGATCTCGAACCTGTGGGCTCAGGCAATCCACTCACCTCAGCCTCCCAAAGGTGCAGGATTACAGGCTGAGCCACCGAGCCTGGCTAATTTTTAGGCTTCTTTAAAAGCTTTGAAAAAGTGTATCTAGAGTAGCTTTTACTCAAGATTTGTGACCAACACCTGATCTTTCTAAGATCTTTCCTGAGTGCCCTTTGTGTTCTTCACTCTGGTAAGTGGGAATGTGAATGGTTTCTGGTCTTCTAGAAACTCTTGGATTTATTCAGGTTATAGGAGTCAGCAATTGTTCTTTCCTCACAATAGAGTTCCATTCTACTCATGTGTAGATTGAGTGAGCCAAAGACTGGAAGAGATGCTTTGCAGATTTTTGGAGCTCTTTCTCTTCTTAGCTTCCTCATATCCAGTACTCTGCTCCACAAAATCTAGTCACCTCAGTCTCCCTGAACTCTGGTCTCCTTAACTCCGTAAAACCACCAGGCTTTGTTTGGGATTCTTCCTCTAGTGCCATTATCTGAGAATTGCTTCTAGGCAGAAAGACAGTGGTTTCAGAGGCCTCACATAGTTTATTCCCTTTTCTTCAGTGATCATTGTCCTAAGCAGTTCTGTTGACCAATGTCTGAAAATTGTTTTTATTATATTTTACCATTTTTTCTAGTTATTTACAGTTGTGTGTGTGTGTGTGTGTGCGCGCAATAATCTAGACTTTATTACTACTTCATACTAGGAAGCAGAAATGTGCCAGATACAACATACTTTGGACTTTGCCTTAATATTATACTTTGAGTGAGAACAAATGCTACAGATTGCTGGGCTTTCTCACAAATGGTAAAGTATTTATTCTTAGACATCTTCCCTTTGTCTCTATTACTTCTACTTCTCAGAAAACTTTTTATCCAGGGTTTCATTTAGAGTTTTAAAATCAATATAGTGATCTTCCAAATTCTAACTTAATTAGTGCCAAGATTATGTTCTCACATTGAACCAGTTTAAATGGAAAACATACTTTTTAGAGGCATAATATTGTAAATTAGGGGTATGTCTTTGGAAAACCATTTTGCAGTATAAAAATTCCAAAATTAATGATGACCACAGTATGAATTAGTATTTTTTAGAAGTGGTGATGAGGGATACTTATGCTTTTCTGAAACTGCTAACTAGAGCCCATTGTTCAGGATAAAGCTTACCAAATATCTTACCTTGTAAGTTCAGAGGTATGACTTCTTTAAGTTAGTCCTACACTGTGGGATTTGCTAACAGAAGGTATTTAGTAGAACGTTTCTTAAACCTCACTTCTTTGGTTTTTATAAAATAAAAGATATAGAAGGAGTGAGAATATTAGAACACTGAAGGAAGCAGAGTCCATGAAGCATCAACAATGTCTATTCCCTCCTCTTCCCTTGGTGGAGAGCCAGGGGTCAGGAACAAGGAAGTTTCAATTTGTTCCACCTTCTGCTGAAACCTGTATTTCCCAAGTTATCTTCATTCCCAGGAAGAGCTGTGGGGATGAGGATGTGGTACTGTACCACTGAACTGTCAGAACCTTTGGTGCTTCTGCTGCTAGAGCTGTGAGACTGCCTCAGGCAGCCTGTGTTCCCACCCTTGACTTGGCAAGGAGGAATGTCTGCCAAGGTAGGTAGGTAGGGTTTGCCCAAAGCAGGGACTTTTGAGTGGATTGCTTGTTGCCATAGTAACAGGAGAGAAGAAGACAGAGGGACTGTGCAGGGGTGGGACCCTTATGGGGCTCCCTGAAGAAGTAACAATTTTATCATCCCTATTTGAAAGACATTACCAGTACTTCGTTCTAGTCCCTCTGTGCTGGATTGGGAAGCAGAGAAGGGACTCGGTATTCTGGTGTCACTTGCTCTGTCAGCATAGGTGATCATTCTCCTTTTCCCTTAGGCATGAGGAGGAAAGCGAAGGGAGAGAGAGTTTTGGAAGTCTGGATTTCAAAACTCAAGGATTAAATATTAAACCTGAATGGGATGAAGAAATAAGATGTTTGGTCTAGTCAGGATACAGGATTGAGGGCCAAGAATATTTTGTGCTGTTTGAAAATGAATACATTTTAATATGCATATGTCTATATGGAGACTATTTAATCAAACTAATTAATATACTTATGCAAGTATGTGAAACCAAACACAGCATTCAAAAAAGCTCTTATATTGTGTTTGGTTTTACATGCCTGCAGAATTCTCTTGAGAGGATTTTACTGTTTTGACTGAAATTTTAAAATATATATTTTCAATAAAGCTTGGACATAAGACTCATCCCTCTCTTTCTGGCAAATCTCCCTATAGCAAGCGTAGATGCTTGTCATTACTCTAAAATTATTTGAATTGTACTCAAAATTAGGGTCATCTGTCTCAAAATTTTTCATTGTTTCATTACTAAGTAGGCATGGAGCATCTAAATATCTTTGAACGGCAAATACTGTTTCCATGGGGACTTCTTCAGTAATCCTCAGTGCTTCCATTTCAATAAATCACATACATGAATTTATATGATTTTGATTGGCTTGTCAACATTAGATAATTGGTTTGACTTAATGAGGGACAACAGTGTTGGTCACTCAATTGTTAGAAAATTATAAATATGAGTCTTAGATATTACCATGTGGTTATTGCTATGTGAGGATATTTTTAGTAGAATAACCCACATAAATACATGAAAATGCTTGATGATACCATATGCATTAATTCCCGAGTGCTGCTATAAAAAGATTACTGCAGACTTAATGACTTAAAATTCAATTTATTTTTTAGATTGGAAAATACAGTGTATTTAGAAAGTAAATGAGAGAGAGAGAGATGGAGAGAGAGAGAGAGAGAGAAAGAGAGAGAGAGAGGAAGGGGAGGGGGCCAAAGCAAAAGCATGGCCTAAAATACAAATGTAATAGCCAAGCTCGGTGGCTCAGCCTGTAATCCCGCGCCTTTGGGAGGCTGAGGTGAGTGGATTGCCTGAGCCTGCGGGTTCGAGACCCGCCTGGGCAGCGAGACCTCATCTCTACAATAAATAAAAAAATCAGCCGGGCGTGGTAGCGCATGCCTGTAATTCTGGCTACTCGGAAGGCTGAGGCGGAAGGATTGCCGGAGCCCAGCAGGCGAGGCTGCGGTGGCTGGGAGCAGCCACTGCACTCCAGTCTGGGTGACAGAGTGAGACTCCAACTCAAAAAAGAAATACAAATGTATTACCTAACATCATAGTGTCAGTGGGGTAGTATTTCTTTTGAGGCTCTAAGGCAGAATCTATTCCACTTCCTTTGAAAACTTCTAGAGAATGCCTGAATTATTTGGCTTCTGGCCTTTGCTCACATCACTCCAATCTCTGTTACTCTTATCACACTTCCTTCTCTCACTCTGACCCTCCTTCCTCCCTCTTATAAGGATCCTTGTAATTACATTGAGCTTATTGGATAATACAAGATAACATCTTCATCTTAAGATCTTTAACTTAATCATATTTCAAATTCCCTTTTGCCATGAAAAGTAATATATTTTCAGTTTCTGGGGACTAGGATGTGAGTATCGTTAGGAAGGGACCATTACTATTACATCATATTAACTAAAAAAAAAAAAAAAAAAGAAAATTCAAGAAATAGAATGATCATGCATCTCCAAAAGGTTAAATTCTAACAATTAATTTCTAACAATGACTTTTTATCTATTGATCTGATTTCTCTGATACATCTGTTTTCCAGCCTTAAGGGTACTGCCAACTTTGGACCATTTTATTGTGTCCCAATATTGGTCCTCTATATTTTCTTTCTTTTTTTCTTACCCAGCCCACATTCTCCTAGCCAACGCTGGCCCTCTGTCTTTATTTCTTTCTCAGTTCCATCTAGATTTCATGATTTATCCTTCCAACCACCCTCATGCCAATAAACTTGATCCTCATCTGTTTGTCTTTTTGTGGCATCTACTTTTCGAAACCAAACTTTTCATTTCTTTGCTCTGTCTGGCCTGTTGAGGTTTCTTGAAGGAAATTTCAAAATGATCCTTGTCATCTACAAGTAAATTCATGGTCTTCAATCCCTGCTGGACCCTCAGTGAAGCTCAGAAAGCCTTCTATATTTCCATAGTCCATATTGCTGTTTTCAGAGAATATTATAAATTCCAACCCCACCATCTGCTACCTTACTCTCTTCATGCAATTCTTTTTTTTCTGTTTTATAATTAGCTTTTTGTTTTAATTCACTCAATTCTTTAAGAGAAAATTGCAACCATCAAAGCATCAGAAAGAAGTCTATGAACTTTATCCATTTTCTTACAAACTCATTTCCAAGGGGTATTCTTCCCCTTTTCCTTCTTTCCTGTGACATTGGAATGGTGTCCCTCCCAGGATAGTTACCAACTGAGGGTATCCACATTTGATTCATAGTTCTTTGTGACATATGTGTAAGTTTGGTTCTTGAAATAGTATTCTATATTTGCAATATCTGCTTCTTTACCATTCACTAAAGTCACTAACTCCTTAACCCCCTGGAATCTGGATTCTCCCCCTACAATTTTATTGAAACAGCCCTTGACCTCTATACAGAAAAATTTCAAAGTTAAATTTATTAAACACCACCTCAGCCTAGTTCATCTCCAGGTTTCCTACTTAAGGAAATTGTGGTAACATTATGGTGAACATATCCTAGATTGTTTTCTCAAAATCACCTCACAGCATATCAGCTACCAGACCCGTAGATTAAATTTCCTAATATATAACAATATGTAACACATATATTAATATGCAATTACATAATATATAATATATACATAATTTTAAATCTCAATTATAGGAACAGATATTCACTAATATTTCCTTTTACTTACTTTATTTTATTTTATTATTTTATTATTATAAAGATGTGGGGTACAATTCAGGTTTAGATATACAAACGTTGATTATGTAGGTACCCTTGTTGATGAGGTGTGCCCCTCCTTCCCCTAGCAGTTTCCCTCAACTGCCAATCCCAACTTCCCTCCCCTGACAGTTTCCCATTACTGCCAATCACTTTCCTATAGTATAATAATTGTTCAAGGTCTGTTTATGAGTGAGAACATATGGTTCTCTGTTCTTTGTTTCTGTATAGATCCCTGAATATGATTGACTCGAAATTCATCCAATTTGCTGCGAAGTCCATATGTTTGTTTGTCCCTTATTATGGCTGCATAATATTCCATTGAGTATATGTACCACTTATTTTTATCCAGTCCAGTTTCGATGGGCAGCATGATTGGTTTCATGTTTTTGCTATTGTGAATAGAGCTGCAACAAACATATATGTGTAGATATCTTTTTTGTAGAATGATTTGAGTTCCTCCAGGTATATTCCCAATAGGGAAATTGCTGGATCATATGGAAGGTCAATTTCTAGTTCTTTCAGAAATCACCACACTGTCTTCCAATGAGGTTGCACTAGTTTGCATTGCCACCAGCAGTGTAGAAGCATTCTTTTTTTACCGCATCCTTGCCTTATCTGTTGTTGTATGTTTTATTAATGATAGTCGTTCTTACTGGGGTTAGGTGGTATCTCAATGTGGTTTTGATTTGCATTTCTCTGATGATGAGTGAGACTGAGCACTTTTTCATGTGTCTGTTGGCTGCCGTATATCTTCTTTTGAGAAGTGTCTATTCATACCTTTTGCCTACTTTTTAATGGGACTGTTTAATTCTTGTTTTTTACATTTAATTATTTAATCCAATGAAGTGTATGTGTGTGTGCACATAATTTTTTTTTTTTTTTGAGTTGGAGTCTCGCTCTGTCACCCAGACTGGAGTGCAGTGGCCGCTCCTGGCCACCGCAGCCTCAACCTGCTGGGCTCCGGTGATCCTTCCGCCTCAGCCTTCCGAGTAGCCGGAACTACAGGAGTGCGCTACCACGTCCGGCTGATTTTTTGATTTATTGTAGAGATGAGGTCTTGCTGTCCAGTTGGGTCTTGAACCCGTGGGCTCAGGCAATCCACTCTACCTCAGTCTCCCAAAGGCGTGGGATTTCAGGCTGAGCCACTAAGTCCGGCTTGTGCACATAATTTAAGGGAGGAATTTAACTTTTTCCTTTTTACCAAATAGCTATTCATTTGTTTCAGCACCACTTATTATACCCTTATCTGAAATGCCATTTTTATTAACAGGCTTATGTGCATTCCAGGGCCTGTTTCTGGACTTGCTATTGATTTCATCGCTATTTCTCTCTAAAAATATCCTTGAACTATATGATACTATTTTAATTATTGCATTTTAATAATATGTTTTAACAGCACAAGTATGCTTTAATTTTTTTCAGTAGTTCTTATTTATTCTTCTATGAAGTTAAAAAATAGCAATATTAGAATGGAATTATATACTAATACATTTTGAAGGAAGTAATGACAGATTTAAGAAGTGGGGTTTTCTTTTTCAACAGTTAGTATGCTTTTACACTTTTACTTTAAAAAAAACATCTGTTGGGAAAAATGCCTTATTTGATTATGAAAAATTGTTAAATTATTATAGTATTAGATTTATGTTGCTAGTATTTTATATGTGATAAAATTTTGTACTCTGTTGGTTTTATTTTCAGGAGTATATTTAGTCTAAGAAATTTGAGAAGCTTTTTGTTGTTCTGCATATTTAGTATAGTTTTTTCTTAAATTTTTAAAAATTAATTTTCATTAATTATCAATTTTTCTCAGAAATGAAGCTAAAAGCATGTTTTCCCCTGGAATTGCAGATTACTTTTTAAATACAGAAAGATAGATAGAGAGAGAGAGAGAGAAAGAGAGAGAGAGAGAGAGAGAGAGAGAGAGAGAGAGAGAGAGAGAGAAAGAGACAGAGAGAGAGAGTAAATAAAGCACAAACATTGTTTTGATAACTAGTAGGGTGAAGTAGGAAGTTGTGCAAAGGGTTTTTTTTTCTTTCCCTTAATGATTACAGGGCAGTAGGTAGAATCTTCTTGAGGAGCTATGTTCCTGAGCAAGCCAGGCTGCTGGGATCTGTCAGTGGGTGCATTAGCAGCCCTGGTTGAGTGGGTGTGTCTTAGTGCATTCTGAGCACCTGGAGAGACAGTGCTGAGCATCCTACTAGAAGTGTGGCCAGTATTCAGGAGTGTGGGTTCCCAAAGCAAAAATAACTCATGATGACAAAACAAAACAAGACATAATAAAACAAAACTCAAAGTCTAATGGCATATTGTATTTTAAATATAGCAGTGATGCATAAATTTAAACTGCCACATTGTAAGTACATAGGTGTCAACTTCTGTAGGTGTCAATTTAGTGAGCAAATAAGCAAATGTTATTTGCTGGAAGAGAGAGGTGGTCCAAGGGAGGCAGAAAAATCATTCCAGGAGCTTCTTAAAAATAATTTACTCATTGAGGTTTCTTCTTCTGAGATTTATCTGGAGAAATATTTTCCTCCTAAAGACAGTATTAGTGTTGCAACTTTCCTGATTTGTTCACATTTAATTTTCTAGTCCATTAATAATATCAATTCTGTAGTTAAATAAAACTTTTTTTAAAACATAAAACTTTTTCACTGGAGTGGCAGTGAGCGTGCTACTGCACTTCAGCTGGGGCGATGGAATGAGACTCCAATTAAAAAAAAAATCCCTAAAGCTTTTGAAAGAACACCAAAATTCACCAGGGAAATGGCAGATGATCCCTGAGACACAGAAGCAAAGTGAGGCAAAGAGGTAGCTGGTCCAGCCAGGATCAGCCTGGATCTAAAAGGAAATCTCAATTGCAGGAAAAAGCTAGAGAAATCATATGGATCTACCCAACCAACACTATTTATACACTTATAGGAAAAAGTCTTTCCCTATGAAAGCTAATCTATAAAATTGGAAGAAGTGAGTGTTAAATCAGCTGTGCAGAGGTCAATGTAAGGTCATAAAAACACAAAACAGAGAGAAACCATGATACTTTCAAAGGAATATAATAATTCTCCAGAAATAGATCCCAAGGAGAAAAAAAATCTATGAAGTGCCCAAAAAAGAATTTGAAGTGATCTAAAGTAAACTCAGCTAGATACACGAGTACACAGATAAACAATACAAAAAATCAGGAAAACAATTCATGATCTGAAATAGAAATTGAACAAAGAGATGCATACCCTAAATAAGAACAAAATAGAAATTCTGGAAATGAAAAATTCAATGAATTAAATAAAAAATACAACTGAGAACTTTAACAATAACTATATCAAGCAGAAGAAAATAAATTCTGAACTTTGGTCCAGTCAGACCAAAAAAGAAAATAAAAAATAAAAGAAACAAAGCCCACACATCATATGGAACACCATAAAGTAAACAAATATTTGAATATTGAGAGTTCAGAAGGAGAAGAAATGAACAAGGGTAAAGAAAATTTATTTCATAAAATAATAGCTGAAAACCTCTCAAGTCTTGTGAGAGATACAGACATTCAGTTATAGGAAGTTTAAAGATCTCCAGAGAGATTTAATCCAAAAAAAGTCTTATTGTAGGCACATTATAGTCAAACTGCCAAAAATCAAGACAAAGAGAGAATTCTACAAACAGTGAGAAAAAAGCACCCCATCAGACTAACAGTGGATTTCTCAGCAGAAGCTTTACAAGCCAGGAAAGGATGTGATAATGTATTCAAAGTTTTATAAGAAAAAAAAAAAAACCTGCCAGACAAGATACATACCCAGCAAACCTATCCTTTAGAAATGAAGTATTTCCTGGACAAGCAAAGGCTAAGAAAATTCATCACCAGTAGATTAGCTCTACAAGAAATACTTAAGGGAGGCCTATACCTGAAGGGAAAAGGACAATAACTACCATCATGGAAACACATGAAAGTATAAAACTCACTGGTAGATCAGATACACAAAGGAGAAAGTCTATACAAAACAACGAGGAAGTAATTAACAAAATAACAGAAATAAGTCCTCACCTAACAATAAAAACTTTGAACAAAAATAGCTTAAATTTCCCAGTTAAAGATATGAAATGACTGAAAGAATTTTTAAAAAGACCCAATTATATACATTTTCCAAAAAACTCACTTCACTTGTAAAGCACACATAGACTGAAAGTGAAGGGAATGAAAAAAATTCCATGTGAATGAAAATTAGAAGTATGCAGGTATATGTTCTTATACCAGACACAACAGACTTTAAGTCCAAAAGCAAAAAACAAACAAACAAACAAAAAACAAACAAACAAACAAAAAAACAAAGAAGGTCATTATGTAATAATAAAGAGATAAATTCAGTCAAAGGGTATAAAAATTATACATATATATACACTAAACACTGGAGCACCTGGATACTTAAAGCAAATAATATTATAACTAAAGAGAAAGACCCCAATACAACACTCAACTCTCACCACTGGACAGATTATCTAGCCAGAAAATCAACAACAAAAAAACCAGACTTAACCTGTACTTTAGACCAAATGGTCTCAACAGACATTTATAGAACATTTCATCAAATAGAAGCAGAATACGTATTTGTCTCAACATCACTTGAAAATAGATGTAAAAACCCTCAACAAAGTACTAGCAAATTGAATCCAACAACACATCAGAAAGATAATACTCCATAATCAAATGGGATTTATCTCAGAGATGCAAGGATGGTTTAATACATGCAAATCAATAAATATGATACATCACACTAACAGAATGGAGGATGAAAACCATCTGATCACCTCAATAGACACAGAAAAAGCATCTGATAAAATTCAAAATCTCTTCATAATAAAATATCTCAATAGAGAGGCATAGAGGCAACATACCTCAACATAATAAAGGCCAGAGCTGAAAACCTGTCCTCTAAGAACTGGATCAAGACAAAGGTATCCAGTTTTACCACTCTTATTCACCATAGAACCAGAAGTCCTAGCCAGAACATTTAGGCAAGAGAAAGAAATAAAATGTAGCCAAATTGGGAAAAAGGAAGTCAAGTTGTCCATGTGTGCAGATGATATGATCTTATATATAGAAAAATCTAAATACTCCTGCAAAGAATTCTTATAACTGATAAACTAATTCAGTAAAGTTGTATAGTACAAAATCAATGCACAAAATTCAATATAATTTTTACATATCAATAATGAACTAGCTGAAAAGTTAAGAAAGTAATCTAATTTACAATAAGTAAAAAAAAAAAAATGCCTAGGAATAAGCTTAACCAGAGAAGTTAAAGATTTCTTCAATGGAAACTACAAAACACTGGTGATAAAATTGAGGCAGATGTGAACAAATGGAAAGGCATTCTATCTTTATAAATTGAAATAATTAATATTGTTAAAATGACCACACTACACAAAGCAATCTATAGATTTAATGCAATTATTATCAAAATTCTAATGATATTCTTCACAGATATAGAAAAAAAACAATTCTAAAATTTGTATGGAAAAACAGATGACACCAGATAGCCAAAGCAATCCCAAACCAAAAGAACAAGCCTGGAAGAATCACACTACCTGAAGTCCAATTATATCCCAAAGTTATAGTAACCCAAAGCAGCATGGTATTGGTATAAAAATAGACACATAGACTATTGGAACATAATATGGAACCAAGAAATGAATCTACATATATACAGCCAATTGATTTTTTACAAAGGCACCAAGAACACTCAGTGGGGAAAGGGCATTTTCTTCAATGAAGAGTGCTAATAAAACTGGATGTCCATATGCAGAAGAATGAAACTGGACTTCTATCTCTTACCATATACAAAAATAAACTCAAAATAAAAATTTAAAGGTAAGATGCAAAACTATAAAACTAGTAGGAAAAAAAATATGAGAAATGCTTCAGAATATTTATCTAGGCAAGTATTTTATGGTTAAGACTTCAAAAGCAATAGGCAAGTGGGACTATATTAAACTGAAAATTCTGAGCAGCAAAGGAGAAAACAGAGTGAAGTGTCTACCCGAAGAGTGGGAGAAAATATTTGCAAACTATCCAGAAATGTTCCAGTAGCTTGAATACACAAGAAACTCAAACAACTCAGTAGCTAAAAAGAAATAATTCAACTTAAAAGCGGGCAAAGTAACTAAATAGATGTTTCTCAAAAGATGACATATAAATGGACAAATACACTTTTAAAAATGCTCAACATTACTAGTCATTAGGAAAATGTAAATCAAAACCACAATGAGCTATCATCTCACCCAGTTAGAATGGCTGTTATCAAAATGACATAAAATAAATGCAGGTGAGGATATGAAGAAAAGGGAACTCTTATAAGCTGTTGGTGGGAATGTAAATTAGTAAAACAATTATGGAAAACAGTATATTGGTTTCTAGAAAACTAGAAAAGAGCTATCACATAATCCAGCAATCCACTATTGGGTATTTATCCGAAAGAAAAAGAAATCAATATATAGAAGGCATATCTGGACCTCAAACGATGGCATGCTTATTGCAGCACCATTTATAGTTGCTAAGATATGGAATCAACCTAAATGAGTGGATAAAGACAATGTGGTATATTTACACATTAGGATACTATTCAGCCTTCAAAAAATGAAATCCTGCCATTTGTGAAACATGGATGCACACGGAGGATATTATGTTAAGGGAAATATGTCAGGCCAGAAAGATAAATACTGTATGTTGTGACTCATGTGGGAGCTACAAAAAAATGTTGAGTTCCTGGAAGTGGAGGGTAGAATTGTGGGTATTAGAGGCTAGGAAGGGTTTGGGAAGGGGGAGATGGGGAGAGATGATTAACAGATACAAACTTATAGCTAGATGTGAATGCATTCTGGTGTTCTGTAGCACTGTAGCATCAGTATGGTTAACTATAATTTGTTGTATATTTTCAAAAGTGCATAAGAGAGGCTTTTGAATGTTCACAACACAAAGAAATGATAGATGTTTGAGGTCATGACTATGTTAATTCTCCTGATTTGATCATTATGCATTTTATACACAATCAAAATATTACATTGTGTTCCATAAATATGAACAATTATTACACGCCAAATAAAAAATAAAAGAAAAAACACTTCATTAAAAGTTAAAATAAACTCATTTGAAGCTAGATCTATCATACCCAAACATTTCAGAAAAATATGAACAATAATGGCATTGTGGATATCTTTGTCTCATTTCTGATATTAAATGGGAATGTCTGGTGTTTTAGATGACTAGTACTTATCATAATATGACATATTTTATTTTACTAATAGTATTAACAGAAATCAGTGTTAAATATTCTCAAATGTGTTAGAACAACTATGGAAAGTATCATAATTTTTTTCCTTTGTGCTCTATTGAGATACCATTCTTTAACACAAATCCTACTATTAAGCATTTTTTGAATAAACCTATTTGATCATGAAAAAGTAGTTAAATAGAGTTGGATTAAAGTTGCTAACATTTTAGTTAAAGCAAGTGAAATTTTTTTTCCTCCGTTGACTTTTTTGAGTGTTATGTTACCTTTGAAAAAAAATTTGTGAAGCATTTCATTATTCTATAGCCTTGGAATATTTAAAATAGCATTAGAATTGTTACTTGAAAGTTTTCAAAAACTTGCTCATAAAATACTTTTGGAAATAGTTAACTAAACATTTAAAAATGACTTCCATGAATATCAGTTTATTAAGATTTTTTAATTCTTGAGTTTATTTTCTCTAAAAATCATACATTTCATTGAGTTCCAAGAATCTCTTTCCACAGAGCTGTAGAACATATTTTTATAATTAAAAATTTTTCTTACATCTGTGTTTATATTGTCCAGTATTTGTGTTTCTCTCTTTTCAATGGACATGTCAGTAGTTTGCATATTTTATTGGTATTTGTACAGATGAGATATTGTATTTTATTAATCAATTTATCTATTTATGAATTCTGCTGTTTTCTGATTATTTAATTTTAGCTTTTATTTTTATTAGTTTTTTTCTCTATTTCTCTTATTTATGCTTTCCAATTCTGCTGAATATGCAGTTTATTTTCTTCATTAAATAACTGTATAAAAACAAAATCTAGGGCTATATACTTTTTTCTAGGTATAGCTTTGACTATATCCATTAAGTTTACTTGTGAGGTGTTTTGTTGATATTTTCTGAGTAGATTGCAATCCTTTTAAATTTTTGTTTTAAAGATACTTTTCTCAAAGAGTTGAGTTCAAAGTTAATTACTTTTTTAGAATAGGTAATATAATTAGTATGATTATAATGTATAATCAACAATCTTCCACCAAAGTTGTCTCCCATCAGTTCTGTTTCTCTCTCTACCACTTAAACAATCAGCCTTATACTTTATGTGTCCTTCTAAAGTTTTTCTGTATATACAAGCAAAAATCCATTCTTTTGTACACTTTCCCGTATTTTTTCATGAAAAGTAGTATGCTATACACACTATTCAACATATGCCCATTTAAAATTAAAGTAGTTTTTAAAAAATTATTCCATATCAGGGCACAGAAAGTGTCATAATTCCTCTTTCCCTTTGTACAACTCTATACTATACTATACTATTAAGTGGAGGCACCATAATTTTTAAAAGCAGTTTCTTTTTATTATTTCAATTGTTTCTATTTTTTCCTATTACAAATTTTGCTGCAATGAATAAACATAACATGTGGAAATATGCCTGTTAGCATACATTCTGAGTAATAGAATTATTAGGTCAAATTATTTTGTGAATTTGTAATTATAAAAAGTACAAATTTCTTTCTATTAGACTTGTGACTTTTAGTACTCCTACAAGCAATTATGAAAGTGTCTATAGTTTCAACTTCTCTTCAATAAAGTGTGTTGTCAAGCTCTAGGATTTTTGACAAATCTAATAGGTTAAAATGGTATTCAATGTGGCTTTAATTTAATTTGTATTTTTCTTATTATGATTGATGTATTCTTTTTATTTGTTTAAGAGATACTTTCTTTTTCACTGAATTATTAACTTTTTTCTATTAGTTTAAAAAAATGTCTGTATATATTAGAAAGATAAGTCCTTTGTAAAAACTTGTCAGGGTAAAAAATGCAAGTTATGGATCCAACTTTTTTTTTTTTATACACATGGCTTTCCAGTTGTCCTAACAATATTTATTGAATAATCCATCCTCCTCACTGATCTGAGATACACCTTTTGTTATGTTCCAAATTCCCACAGGTATTTATTTCTATTATTTATCTTTCTATTTTTTTCTCTCAGTTGATGCATTCATAGTCTGTTTCATACTACTTTATTAAATCAGGATTTTAAAATATACATTAATATTTGCTTGGGCTGGTTTTCTAGTTCTCATATTTTTTTGTTTATTCCGAGTTTTCCTAATAATCCTTGTTTGTAGTTTTAGCATTTTGACCTTTAGGATTAATTTGTCTAACTTCAAAAAGTAACAAACAAGTAAATGAATAAAAACAAAGAAAGGACCAGGCACGGTGGCTCACACTTGTAATCCCAGAACTTTGGAAGGCCAAGGTGGGAGGAACCTTTGAGCCCAGGAGTTTGAAACCTGGTCGCTACAAAACAAATCAAAAAGTAAGTAAGGCATGGTCATGCATGCCTACAGTCCCAGCTACTTGGGAGTCTGAGGTGAGAGGACCACATGAGCCCAGGAGTTTGAGGTTGCGGTTAGCTGTGATTGTGCCACTGCACTCCAGCCTGGGTGACAGAGTGAGATCCCAGTAAACATACACACACACACACAAACACACACACCGAGAATGACTGGTATTATTAAGATTATGTGAATTTTATAAATTAACTTTAGACTTGGCATCTAGGTTATAGTCTTGCTTTCTATGAACATGGTATATGTCTTCATTTCTTCAGACTTTCTTGTGTGTCATTTAATAGTTTCATATTTTTTTCACATTTTTTCATGAAGCTGTTGCTATTACAAATGGTACCTTTCTACCATTATATTCCATTACACCTTGGTATATATATACAAACTACTATTTGCATAGATTAACTGTATATCCTCTTGCCTTATTAAATTATTTTTATTTTAACATCAGTTTTCATGTATTGCTCTGGATGTGTGTGACAGATTGTAGTTTCCAAATCTAACCACCAGTATATCCTAATCCCATATACTATCTCTACAATGTAACTTTGATTCTTCTCCATCAAGACATGGGGTTCTATGTTCTTTTGCCTTGAATCTAGGCAGGCAGATGACTACAGCAGAAGGGACACTAGTGACTCCTGAAGCCATATTAAGTCATGTACTTTATACCTAGATCTGCAGGAATCTAGGCACCATACTGTGATAAAGCTAAACAACCACACGGAAACGCCACTTTAGCCACATTGGATGAAGCCAAGCCACCACATGGAAAGGCCACATGTAGTTGTTTCAGCCACAGCTTCAGCTGAGGTCTCAGTCCAGCCAGCAGCAATCACTAGACATATAAGTGAGTGAGCCTTCAGAGGATTTTGACAACCAGCCTTCAAGTCAGCTCACAGATAGCCAGTAGCACATTCTACGAAGTCCTGCCCAGGTTGCAGATTTATTAGCAAAATAAATATTGTCATTTTAAACCACGAAGTTTTGAAGTGGTTTGTTGGCAGTGATAGTTAAGTGGAACAGGTGTGTGTGTGTGTGTGTGTGTGTGTGTGTGTATGTATATGTATGTGTGTGTGTGTGTGTGTGTGTGTGTGTGTACTCAAATTCATGTCATCTGCAAATTGATAATTTTAGAGTTTTTATTTCAATTTTTATAACCCTAATTTTTCTCTGATTGTGGTCTAGAAATAAGAACAATATACACAATGTGACTGATGTTTCCTTCAAAATCTGATAAGACATACCAAACCAATGTACTTCTTTCATAGTAGTAATACATGCAAAATGAAACAATTTGATTTTACTTTAGAGGGCATGTATTGACATGTCTTACTCAGGTCCCTGGGGCCCTAGAAACTTCACAAAGGTGAATGGTCCCTAATTTTTTTGAAGGAGTCATTTATCTATTATACTCTGGCATGCATGAGTCTTACCAAAGTATTGAGGGCACTTACTGCATTTTCTAAGCAGTATGATACAATCAATCTAATAGAAACTTGATATTCCATGGAATTATTAGACAATCAAGGTCACTGTGGACTACATCATAATATAGAGCCAGAATTAAACTAGCCTTGAGATAATATAGTGAAGGCATACTGCTGTCCTTGCAAGGTAAAAGAAAATTGTAATAGCATTGTACCATATATACCAAGGACTGTATTGATTTACTCCAGCAAAAAGAAGATCTCTTTTGGAAGAGATGCTGTATGTGGAGTCATCACCTAAGTAAATTTACAACAATTCATTATCATTCTCCAAAATCCATCAATCTTTTGTGCACAGACTGCTAGGACTTCCATAACAAAATACCACAGATTGGTGGCTTAAACAACAGTATCTTCTCACAGTTCTGGAGGCTAGAAGTCCATGATCAAGATGCCAGCAGGTTTGACTCCTCTGAGGCCTTTCTCCTTAGCTTGTAGTTGGTCCCCTCACAATATCCTCACATGGTTTTTCCTCTATGGGTGTGCATTATTGGTATCTCTTTGTGTGTCCAAATTTCCCCTTCTCATAAAGGCACCAGTCAAATTGGAATAGGGCCCACCCTAATGGCTTCATTTTAACTTAATCATCTCTTTAAAGGCCCTATCTCCAAATACAGTCATATTCTGAAGGGCTGGGTGTTAGGGCTTCAATACATGAATTTTAGAAGACACAATTTAACAGTAACACAGGCCAAATAGGTAAGTTAAATGTAGTTGTGATGGCAACCAGTATCTGGATACTTCACATCTTTGATAGCGGCACTAATTGAAGCAATTACTCCAAGGTATGGTATTGCTTTGCTTTCCTGTTTTGATGGATTTCTATTTGACCTTTCCTACTTAATAATCCCAACTCCATAAGGGAGGGAATCAATATGGTAATGTTAGATGCATTCTGTATTTCCATCAACCATGCTTTCATTAGTAGGGCATATAAAGAGTGAGCATACTATGAGGTACTTGGGCCTGACTTGTACATTGTCTCATTTAAAAATTACAACTCTGCCGGGCTCAGTGGCTCAGCCTGTAATCCCGTGCCTTGGGAGGTTGAGGTAAGTGGATTGCCTGAGACCGTGGGTTCGAGACCTGCCTGGGCAACTTGGCAAGACCTCATCTCTACAATAAATCAAAAATTAGCCGGGTGTGGTAGCGCACGTCTGTAGTTCCAGCTACTCGGAAGGCTAAGGCGGAAGGATTGCCGGAGCTCAGCAGGTCGAGGCTGTGGTGGCCGAGAGTGGCCACTGCACTCCAGTCTGGGTGACAGAGTGAGACTCTAACTCAAAAAAAAAAAAAAAAAAAATTACTACTCTTGTTTCTCTTTGTTTACAATGTTCAGATGTACTTTTGCTTATCTTCTTTTTAATCTTCCATAAGTACTTCACTTTGTGTTTGTTTTGCAACATACAGCATAGAGCTGGGTTTTCTTTTGTGATCTAGTCTAAACATCTTTTTCTATCAGTACATGAATCAAATCATTTAATATTTATTGATATAACAGATATGTTTGGCTAAAGTTCTTTCATAGTATTTTATGGTATGTATTATGTTTTCTAGACTTTTCTCCTTCAGGCTTAAATTTTTGATAATTGAGTGTGTTAAAAATTAGATATATGTACTGTAAAGTATAAATGTATTTATTAGCTATCAGAGTAAATCTGCTTTGAATTATTTGTAGAAAAATTATCAGGAGCCCCCTACAAACATCTCCTCACTTCTCTTTGGGTGGGTACTGGGCCCTTGGCAGTAGTCAATGGGAATAATCAGCCTCACTTAGAAAGTTGTAGACAAAAAAAGGAGACAGTGAAAGATAATGTATGTATATATGCATGTAGGAGATAGTGAAAAACAATTTATGTATACATGCATGTATTAGTGTATGTGTGTTTGTATGTATGTGTGTGAGAGAAAGAAAGAGAAAAAGGGAGAGAGATTTCTAGCAATTCTTAAATTACATTCAAATTTCAAGGTAATTTAAAGTTAAAATTTTCCAAAAATTTAAAGCAATTTAATGTTTTTCATTTTAAAATTTAATTACAGTTAAATTTATATCACTTGTTGTCCATGCTAACATGGACAATCAATACCTATATTTGTGTTAAGTAATATTTTATAATTTATATAACAGTATATTTTCTACTTTAGAAATAATTATGGTCACAGACTTTGTAAATTAGCTTTTTAAAACAATTTTTCTTTTGGAGTTATCAAGATTCACATTTTTAAATTCAGAAAATTTTAAGAAAAAACCATGTTCAGGAAACCCATTTTCAGAAGGTAATAAAAACAAAATTAAAAGAAGGCACCAATGTTGTTAAGATTTTGAGAGGCACCATGCAGGCATCAGGTTTGGGGTTTGCTTTTTATTAAAGTTAGAGTTTGCATCTAGGTAAAATTTCACACGATTACATCAGTAGATCCAAATATACCCAAGGCTTTGACTAACTTGATATCATTATTACTAATAGAGCCCATTTGAGGCAACTATGACATTATTGCAATAGAAAACATCTATCCCCGTTCCTCTCAAACCCACACGATGGCCTGGGTTCATTATTCCAGCCATCTTCAGGATTAAATACATGAAAGTCTTGAAAGCCTTTGACTTTAACATAGTTCTCAATAAGAAGCACAATAGAATTGTATTTTTTCTTGATTAGATGGAGTTATAATTGTAAAAATAAAAATCCAATGACCAATTTTTGTTTTAAAACTAGAAAGGCAAAAAAGTATTATTATCAATAATGAATTTGGGAAGAATTCTTTAAAACAAGATGAAGGTGAGTTCTTTTGGAAACAACTGTATTCTATTTTTATACATATTTATATGTAAAAGGTGTCTTCCCACGGGGTAGGGAGGTGTGCTAATGCCCCTGCTTCTTTGAAGCTTTCTCTCCTGCACTGCCGATGCTGGGGAGGGGTGTAATGAGTATTCAGTGGCAGCTCAATCCGGCTCTTCTGTTTAGACTTGGATCTCATTCCAGTTTAGGCCTTTCTTTCTCTTCTTCCATACCTAGAAATATACAAAGTACTTTATTTGAGCATCAGATTAAACTAGGAGCAGGTTTGCTAATGCTTCTCACAAATCTCATCTCCCCTCACTTCTTCCATCCACCCTGTTGGCTAGCTACACCACTTTTTCCTCCTAGCTAAGAGGGAAAGCCACTGACAATTTTGTCCAGAAACATCCTCGGTGACCTCTCTCCCCACCCTTTCCCCAGAATCAGGGCACAGCATCTCTGGGACACACCCAGCTCATTTGGCCTCTGGGAGGCAGGGCCACAAGTTGATTCATGACTCGCTGAGTTTGCATGGAAACCCCAGCCAGACTGATTTTTAACCAGCTTCCAGCAACAGGAGATGTGCATCTAGAGTCCAAACAGATTTCATTTATTTTTACTTTAGTCCTGTTCCTCCCCAAAGCAAAAATTCTGAATTTTCAAAAGCCAAGAAGTTTTTTTTTTTAAAGCTCATAGAGATTATTAGCCACAAGAACTGTTTATTTTCGTACCCATGAATCTTAAACTCAAGTTCTCCGTCTATTCAACCCAATCCTGGTAGAACTATGTTTTTCTTCCGGAAGGACTTGTATATACTGGACCAGTAAGACCTTTGCTTGTTGTCTGTGGAGAATAGTCAATGATGTTTGATTTTCCTGAAGATGAAAATGTTTAAGTCATTCTCATGAATTACAGTTCAATCTGGTAAGTGCTCCTCACCTCTTTTTTCTTTTGCTTCTAGTGAAACGATTTTTTAATCATACCAAATTCTCAGTGACATTTTGTTTGTTTCCATGTTAACAAGGGAACAAAAGAAGTCAAAATACTATTTTGCAGATTTTATTAATAATCTTTCATAAACTGCAAGCTCTCTGAGAGCTCTCTCTTACCTATTTTGTTCCTGATTGTATCACCAGCACCTAACAGTGTCTGTCTCATAGTAGGAGCTCAGTTAGTCTTTGTTGAATAAATTAACAATGAACACAGAGAAGACCTTAGAAGGTTGGACTAGTGGGAAAGCAGGGACTCCAAATATAAAAAATAATAACATCTAACCTCTGATGGTCATAATGATAGGGTTTACATTAGGAAGGCCCCCTCACCCCAACTCCCAGCTCCTAGTATATGTTTTGTGGGGTCAGAGTAATGGGGATGATGAGTGGGGAACGTGCTCTGAACAGGTGTCCACAGATTGTCTTTTATGTTTGACTTTCATGGTGAAGGAACTGGCAGAGATCTGGAGCATTTTTTCCAAAGTCCTCAGAAATCATATTCAGGAACATTTCAAATTGAGGAGTAAGGATATCTGAAGAGAGGAGGAATACGGCTGAAGGCTAGAATATGCCTTCGTTGTTTGGCAACCAAAGGCAAAGTCGGAAAACACAGCACAGATTCCATCAAACAGTACACGTGACTTGAGCTCAGCTTCTGCCCCACGTTCCCTCTCCTGTGGAGATGATCTCAGGGGTTAATAGCAGTTTGCTTTTCTTTTTAAAGTCTGTTTCCTCCAAAGCATTCTCCAGATGGGTTGACTTGGCAGTAATGGTGGAATCTTCAAAAGCGGGGGCGGAGAGCAGGGGGTGTTCATTGACCTAGAGAGGAAAAATGGCTCCCCACCTACTTTAATTTGGCAGCTGTGAGGTAGAGAAAAAAAATTAGACAGCTGTAAACAATGTTTGGAAGACCCAGAGGTATAATTTTCACACAAAAAGCAGAAAGAAACCTGTCACAAAGCTGAGGCAGGATACACTTATGGGAACACAGGGGACAAGACTGATGAGCCCTGAGGAGGTCAGTCACATGCCCTTCCTGCAGGCTGGGGAAGGGGCTCAACCAGGAAGTAGTGCTCGGATATTGTGAGGCCTAGCTGGGCCCATGTGGAAAGTGATCTGGATGGGCAGTTAGAGGAGAAGAAAGGTGGAGGTTTCTGTGCAGATAGGCCTGACTCCAGCCTCTTCTCCTTCCTTTCCTCTTGCCTGCTTTCTTTGTCCTCACCCCAACTTTTGGTTTTTGGGCACTCTTATTTGGGTCATATAAAATTTGACTTTAATGACTGACCACTTCAGATACACTGTAACTGGGATAGAGTCTTAGCTTAAATATAGAAATACTTCTGCTGTGGTGGTTGAATTTGTGTCCCTCCTCACCCAAATTCATATGTTGAAGTCTCGACCCTCAGTATCTCAGAATGTGATGGAACACCAAGGGTGTGGCTAGACAACCATTTGCTAAGAAAATTAGGTATGTGACTCATGTATAAAATCAACCATCTCAACAGATGTCAGAAATAGAGAGGTGGTTATCCAGGAAAGACCTGTGGAATACCTTCTTTTCTGACTGCTTGGACCTCCAGTGAATTGTATAGGGGGCCAATATGGTTTTTGAGAATTTTATATCAGCAGAAACATTGCCAGCCTGGACTGAAAGGGACAGAGACAGGATGAAATGAAGGCCCAAGGACTCCAAAGATGGTTCAGGAGCTGCCTTCTCCTTGGTTGCAGAGGTAGGGCTGTTGTACAGGGCCAAGGGGGAGGAGCTGTTAGTATCATGTACCTACAAAGCAGGGCTATGCGTTCCCTCCCCAGTGAGCCCCGAGGACAGAGCATCCAGCCAAAGAGGATTACTTTCAAGCCTTAAACTCTTAGGGAATTTTCCATGTTGACTTTCAGACTTGCTTGGGAATGATGACCCCCTTTTCTTCCCTGCATTTTCTCCCATTTGGAATGGGAATGCATATTTGATGCTTGTCCCATCATTGTTGTTTTAGAAACAGATAACTTTTTATTTGGTTTCTCAGGGTCACACATAGCTAGAGAACAATTTTGCTTTAGGATGAATCATACCCTGTGTCTCATGGACACCCGATTTTTCTGATATTTAAGATGAAATTTTGAAACTTAAGAGTTGATGTTGGAAAGACTTTTGGAGCTGTTGAGAGAGAGTATTAATTCTGGTGGAGAGAAAAAGAGAAATGTTGTAAGCTCAATTGTGTTCCTCCAAAATTTGTATGTTGAAATCCTAACACCCCAGTATCTTAGAATGTGATCTCACCTGGATACAGGGTCTTTACAAAGTTAAAATGAGGTCATCGGGGTGGCCCTCATCAAATATGACTGCTGTCCTTTAAAAAGGGGAAATTTGGAGACAGTCTTACATACAGGGAGAACACCAGGTAAACGTGAAGATGGATAACGACAAGCCAAGGAGAACGGCCTGGAACAGATCCTTCCCTCACAGTTCTCAGAAGGAACAAATCCCACCAGCAAATAACTTGAGTTTGAACTTTCAGGCTCCAGAAATGTGAACCAATAAACTTCTACTGTTTAAGGCACCCAGTCAGTGGTATTTTGTTGTGACAGCCTAGAAAACTAAAACAATTTCCACAAAGTCATCTTGAGTGATTTTTTTAAAATAAAGAGCTATGCTTGACTATTAATTAGCCTATTTTAAGGGTTTTTAAAAAATTCATATTTCATATCAGATTGGCCTATTTTATTATTTAATAAGCTAGGTCTGTGGTTCTGAGCAAAGTTTCTGCACTCTCATGTGTCTGGGTTTCCAAAACATGACGATATTCTGATAGTTCACTAGAAATGACACGGGATTGAATATTAGTTAGAAGATGTTGGTTCTTCTGTCACCTACTCTGTTGGGTCACTTAAAATTTCTGGGCTGCAGTTGCTTTTAATGAAAGGAATGGGTTGGTTTAGAGAATTTCTAATCTTCACAGCTGTAAGATTCTGTAATGAGGTGATTTTTATCTTGAAGTTGTAGCTAACATAACATACCCAAGTAGATGGGGCTGAGCCATTAAAAACCATTTTGGAAAGAAGGAAGGTGGCCCAAATGCAGAATTCCTTTTTTCTTAGGGAACTGTGTAGTAATAGGTGTGGAGAAATCAGAATTGTACTGTATTCCGATGTACTCACTTCATTCTAATGTGCGCACACACAGTAGACATTGCTTTTAATCAGCAGTTTCCATCTCAACTACTACATAAACCAGGTAGCAAATGGGACTGAGTAAAGTAGCTAGGCGAGAACCAGGGAAAACTGAAGAGCCATTTAAGAGGGGTGACTGATACTCAATTCAAATCCATTGTTGCCAGTAGAGAAGAATGGGCTTGGTGTTTCCAGATCTTAAAATATTTGATAAGGCTCTTGAGCTGCTCTCATGCTTGAGCCTGCTCCTAATTCTCTGGAGTGTACTGCCTCTCCTGCTTAATAAATCTCTCTCTCTCTACTTTCAAATAAAAAAATTTGATAAACAGCTGAAATCTCCTTTTAGGTGAAATCTCCCAATTTAAAAATGTTGGCTCAAAACCAAAAATCCCACTCTGTAGGCCTAACAAAACTTCTTGATAGGTAAAATTTTGGGAAGGCCATCAGTTTGTGACCCCTCTTGTAAATGAGGAAGATGCCCATATGACACAAACATTTACTGCTGTGGAATTAACTAGATATAGATTAATCTCTATATCTGAAATGAGTTACAAAATGTTAGTCAACCTTGTCTCATATCACTTAAGAGAATGACACAATTGGATAAGTCATTCAGAAAAACTTAATTTGATTATTGATTTTTATCATCTCATCCAAAGTTGCTAAAAAACAGCATTCCGTTAATCTAGATTGGATTTTTATCTCTACTGGTTTTGAGGTCATCTTCTCATAGAAGTAGTAAAACTATGGCCAAGTGACTGTCAAATCCAGCAAATGAAGGGGAAGCAGGCATTCATAAATACTTCCTGAATAACAGCTATTAGACATATTAACTTTAATTTAAATGTTTCCCCAATAAGCTGAGAAAAGTTTACATTTTGTTCTCAAAATATTTTTGTAAGTTAACTGAATACTTCTACAGAGAAAGATTTCTATTCCTATAGAACAGGTAAGAACATTACTAAAAGATTAATTTCTGGTCCCCCAAGCTGTGGCCTGAACTGAATACAAAAATTTGACTTTTTTTCCCCCCAAATAGAATACTTATTAAAATAAAAAGCTGCTAGGGTATCCTGATTCCTCTGGGCCACTTCACATTGGCTAATACCTTGATGCGTACACTCTTAGAAGATCCAAACACAAAATTCGGGTTCAGTAAATATGCACGATAACCAAACAATGACTGCTTTATTATTTGTCTGATTAGATTGAATTCCGAGCAGGGGGCTCAATGTCTGTGGTGCAGAATCCATTTACTGATGATGTCTAGAATGCTGTGACTGTGGCAGAAAGGGTGGCCAGAGCTCTCTAAAATCCCCAAACCATCTTGCCTTTGGATGCATTTTCATGCAGGACTTAAATTGCTACATGTCAGTTCTAGCACTTTTCCCACCATTTTGGAGTTAGCTGACATACACTTTGGACAGGTTTTGCACAGCTTTGATTAGTTATGTACCTTGCCCAGATGGAGGCTCTGCCGTATATGGGAACAAAAGAGAAACCAAATCGGAGGTTAAGAGAATTTTTGCAGTCATGAAGTGTTACCCTTTACCACTTTTCTGCTTGTACCTCTTTTCCACCTTCGAGCTTTCAACATGACAGTCACTGGTGTGTCATGGTGGCCTGAGCATTCTGCACTGCTTAGAGTTCTAGCATAATGGCAGTGAGACCTCTCTGAGGTGACTCCACCGACACAAATGATGATGTAGAAACTGGAGATGAGGGTGACTTTTAGTAAGACTGGTTACATTTAATAACTTATCTATTTGAGTTGGGGTCCCTTTAGCTAACTAAGGCAGCATCTTGGTAATCAGGGAAGGCTTCCTCAATTTTTTTTTTCCGTTAACACTACATTTTTCCCTATAAAATTTTATAGACGTGCCTCTTTTCACTTTAGATTTGGATGTTTTATTAGCTAATAAGACTAAGTGACTAGTAAACCTTTCAGGTAACTTCCAGCAGCTCTTAAATTAATACTGTAGTTATAAAAATGGAATTCTTCATAAGAGATCCTGTGTGAAGGATAAAAGAAGGAGCTGTAGTGGAATTTTCCCTCAGTCTCTGTGTACACTCTTGTCAGCAGTAATTCTCTTGTTTTATGCTTCCCCACACAATACTTACTTCTCTGTGTATCCCAGATATAGTTGTTCAGAACTTCTCCCAGCAGGTACAGAAAGTTCATTAAGATAGTTGTAGACCCAAAGAAGAGGATTCTGGCTCCTGGGCCAATGTGTTCCAGGAAAGGGTACACCCACATACCGGTGACATGATGCACCCAGCACACCCTGCAATTAAATTGGAAAGGAGACAAAGGACAGAAGTTACTCTCATGGCAGGTGTCAAAGCTACTATGTTGCAAATACATACTCCCCCACTCTATCCATTCTTCAGCACTTGCCAGTCTCAAGTTTGCTTCTGATACTCAGGAGCTACCAGAAACTTGATGGGTGGTTGTTTTCTTTTACTTTTCAGTTCCAAAGAATTTTAGATTCACAGAAGACGTGCACAGATAATACAGAGAATTCCCATATTTCTTTCACTCAGCTTCCTCTCATGTTAACATCTTGTATAATCCTGGGACAGTTGTTGAAATTAGGAAATTGACATTGGTACGACAGAACTTAACTACAGACTTAATTCAGAATTCTCCAGTGTTTCTGTGAATGTCCTTTCTGTTCCATAATGCCATCTAGGACCTCACATAGTATTTAGTTGTGTCTTCTACTTTAACAGTTTCTCAGTCTCTCCTTGTCTTGGATGACACTTGAAGAGTCCTGATCAAGTATTGAAACTGTTGGGTTTATTATTAACACCATAAACAATCTTTTAAATCTCCTCTTTGCACAGTGAAATAATATAGCATTAGGCAACCACATTATGATAAAACCTAAGAGAATATGTGCCAAATATCTTGACATATGGCCATCCAACTAGATACCAATATGCATTCCACATGCAGGCAGAAGCATCCCATAACCTAGTAAATACTAGCTTTCAATTTCTCTGATCTTTGGGTACCACATTTATTTTATTTTTCTTCTTTACATACTTAAAATCATTCTATTTGTGCTCTAGGAATATTTTTGGCTCAGTGGGAATAGCAATATCATGAATCATTGCAGCTTCAGTACTTGATCAAGACCCTTCGAGTGTCAAAAGCTTAGTTAGAATATTTGCTCCATTGGCTTGGTCCTGACATCAAGTTGCTAACAGCTGTCTTCCAAAATATTCTTGGGTTCATTACTTTTTCAAATATTGGCCTTTTTGAAGACTAAATAAAATACAATAATTTTATTGCATTGAGAATAAATATTTTCATACTTATGTGTTTTGAGGTCATTTCCTTAGCCATGGCTTTACTGTTTAAGCAATTTACCTACATACACTTCTTATGCAGGTACCTCATTTGAGGCAGAAGACCTGGAGATCTGTACCTTAGAACTTGTTTTATCCAGGAGGGTGATATCAACCCCAATTGCCACTTCCCTAGAGGTGAAAATTCATTTTGGGGGTGGTGGTAAAACAATTTTATTCTCTTTATGAAGAAAGCACAGACACATATACACACATATATGTATATATATAATACAGATAAAAATGTATGAATATATACACATATGTATACATATACTCACATATACAGCACATAAACTGATAAACATACAGCCCATAAACTGATAAACAGTGTATCTGTGGCATTAAAATTTAATAGCCCAGAAATTCCACTTCTAGGTATATATCCAAAATAACTGAAAGCAGGAAGTCGGACTGGGGCATGCACACCGATATTCATAGCAACCAAAAGGTTGTAACAACCCAGATGTCTATCAACCAATAATGTGGGATATACAGACAATAAAATATTATTCAGTCATAAGAGGAATGAAATTTTGATACATGCTGCAATATGGATGGACCTTGAAAATATTATGCTAAGTGAAATAAGTCAGACACAGGACAAATATTGTATGACTCCACTTATATGAGGTACTTAAAATAGACAAATTAATAGGGACAGAAAGTATAATAGAGATTGCCAGGGATTGTGGAGAGAGGGGAATAGGGAGTCATTATTTAGGGGGTACAGAGATTATGTTGGGGGTAAGGAAAAAGTTTTGGGCATAGATAGTGGTGATGGTTACACAACACTGTAAATATGTTTAATGACAGTGAATTGTACGTGTATGAATGGCTAAAATGATAAATATTAAATTATGTATATTTTTCCACAATAAAAATTTTTCAAGAGATTAAGATTTTTTTTTTTGACTTGGGGTCTCACTCTGTCACCCAGGGTAGAGTGCAGTGGCAGGATTGCAGCTTACCACAGCCTCGACTTCCTGGGCTCATGTGATCCTTCTGCCTCAGCCTCCTGAGTAGCTGGGACCACAAACACATGCCATCATGCCTGGTTAGCTTTTTCTTCTTTTTGTAGAGACAAGGTCTTGCTATGCTGCCTAGGCTGGTCTTGAGCTCCTGTGCTTAAGCAATACTCCCACCTTGACCTCCCAAAGTGCTGAGATTACAGGCGTGAGCCACTGTGCCTGGCCCATGGGGTGAACAGTTTAAAAAAATGTGTCTAAAAAGGCAGTAATGAAGGAAAGGTTGAGGAACACTGGTCTTAGAGCAAAGAGGCATTTGTTAGGGCCATCCAGGTCATCCTGAATAATTGCCCAGATGAAATGATTTTTATCAAAAAAAGTAGGCCATTTAATCATACAATTTTTTTTAAAGCTGAAGCCATTGTAGAATCTGCAAAAACTAAACTGTTAGAACAATTCTAACTCTGTGGGATTCTGATACCTCATATTCTTTTTGTCCATAAATTAGAGGCAGTTTTATCTTCCTGATATTGTCTTAAATATTGTAAGGAGGTTTTGTGCACCCATCAAGTGGTTTATTAATTTCCATGGAAATAATATGCAATATCCCCCAAATGTAATACCATTAAGCTGTAATTTATATTGCAAATCAACTTATGAAACTATAATTGGTTCATTTCACAGTCTATTTTCATTGGAGCAAACAGATTGATCTGGATTAAATGCAAGCCACACCATGCCACTATTCTGCTCAAAACTCTGTCTTCCTCTCACTTAGAGAAAAAGCCAGAATCTCTAGATGGTTCTTCAAGCCCTGCCTACACTTGCCCAGTACTTTTCTGATTTCATCTCCTGCTGTTCTCCCCCATGTTCACTCTACTCCGGCTCACAGACTCCTTAGTGCTCCTTGGACACACTAAGTACCCTTTGTCTCAGGGTGAATTTTTTCCCCCTACCAGAACAAGACTCCACAGTCCCCCACCCCAGCACATTCTGGGTCCCCTTGAGTCCTTCAAATATCACCTTTTCAATGCCATCTTTCCTAGCCATTGCCCATTGTATCTAAAAATTGCAAGACCTATTCTGAAACCTAATTCTCCATCCCTTTATTTTTCCCCCAGCCATTTAATCTACTATTTTTATTTTTCCCTATTTATTGTCTGTCCAATGAGCATAGGCCTTTTGCCTGTTATGTTCACTGCTGTATTCTGTGGCACTTGGAGTATTGCCTGGCACATAGTATGCACGCAATCATTATTTGTTGAATTCATAACTGAATAAAGAAAGATCAGCAGCAACATCTGCTTATTGAGCCCATATGATATGGCAGGTATTTTACCAATAATTTATAAAAGCATTTTTTTAAATCTCAAAAAAACTGCTAACATCTTTATGCCCTTTGTCACTACATTTAAGTCAAGGGTAGGCAAACCTTTTCTGTAAGGAACCAGATAGTAAATATTCTCAGTTCTGTAGTCCGTATGGTTTCAGTCACAGCTACTCAGTTCTGCCATTGTGGTGTAAAAGCCCATGGGCCATCATTGGCTGACTCCTAGTTTAAGTTGTTTCTTGTATTTGACAAAGCCCCTTCATGCCCACTATGTCATCTAGTCTTCTCAGCAATCCAAGATATAGCATGGCATTCTCACCTTTCTGATATACAAATCAGAGTTTATAAAGAGATGAGAATATGTTAGAACTGCCAAGGTAAATGTGAAATTCTCAGGTCTGCAACCTGAAAGGCAGGGAATTGGAAAGCTATTCTGAGTATGGTGCTTATAAATATGACATACAATCTCCTTTACTTTATACAACCACCCTATCAGATGTGATTATTCCTTTTCCACAGATAAAGGAACAGATCAAACTAAAGAACTTATAAAACTGGCAAAGCAAGGAAAGAAATGCACATCTGATTTCATTTTTGCTGCTTGGACTTGCTCCCTTAAGTTAGGCATTTGTCTACAAAATGGAAGTGAGGGTTTCTTGTTTTATTTTGTTTGATTTGGCTGCCTTGACTTGGTAGGTCATCAAACCATCTCAGATACAGAAATCTTGTTATTTGGGGTTTCTCCTGGAGCGGTGTGAATAATGCCTCCACTTGTCCAAACAGGTTGTGCTTTCGCCATTTGTTTCTTTGATACTATCAGGGCTCAATTCTCTGCACAAAGATGACTCATGGCCTTGCCCATCTATCTGTGGTGAGCTCTTAGTTCTTGGTTGACTTTCAATTTCTCTTATTCTAAGGCCTTGTTGTCTTAGTGCTCAAATAGCATATGCTTAAGATAATGGTACCAGTTTTAATTTTAGCCTAAGAAATCAATAACCACGATGTGTGTGCATACATATATATGTGTATATTAGCATCATAAGATTTCTGGATTGTCTATTTTATTAAATGTACCTTCGATTTAATTCACTTTAATGCACAATTTAAAAAATAACATTTATTCATGCCTCCTATCTGAGTGCTTTGCTACACACTAGGGATATGAAAGTAAATGAGGCAGAGGAAGTTCCTGTCCACATGGAATACGGTCTAATGAGAAATACAGATATTAAAGGAGTGATCACAAGTGTAGTAAGGACTAAGAAAGGGTAGTGGAGTGGGTTGGGTGCGTTGGCTGAAGCCTGTAATCCCAGCACTTTGGGAGGCTGAGGAGAGAGGATTGCCTGAGCTCAGGGTTTGAGACCAGCCTGGGCAACTTGGTAAAACCTCGTCTCTACAATAAATCAAAAAATTAGCCAGGCATGATGGCATGTGCCTGTAGTTCCAGCTGCTTGGAAGGCTGAGGCAGAAGGATCGCCTGAGCCCAGTAGGTTGAGGATTGGTGGCGGTGAGCATGCCACTGCACTTCAGCCTGGACGACAGAGTGAGGCTCTGACTCAAAAAAAAAAAAAAAAAAAAAAGGGTAGTGAAGGGGTGCCATGAGCATACAGGGGTTATTCCCCTGCTTTTTTTGAACTGTCCACTTACCATTAGTCTTTCTCTCTCTTGTGTATTAAACTTTCTTTCAAACCATTTCTATCACAGTTGATAGATATGTTTAAGTGCCTTTCATTAAAGCACAACTAAAAAGTTTCCATCAACTTCACAAATACAAGTCTATGTCTCTCCTTCCCTTCAAAGGCAAACTTCTCCAAAAAGCAGTCTGCATTCACTGACTCCTTGTCTGTCCTTTGTCCTCCCTCTTCCTCACACAACAGTCTGGCTTCTTTACCAAAACATAATGGCTTTTATGACATCCATCTCTCCTGGTTTTCTTCCTACCACTTTGGCTGCTCTTCTTGTTCCCTTTGAAAAGGCACCCTTCATGACTCTACCATTAAATGTTGAATTTCCTTAAGGCTTGGTTTCTAAACCTACTTCTCCTATTATGCATTCTCAGTTGATGAGTTCGTTCATGATCATTGCATCATGTCTACTGTATATATGCAGACATTTCAGAAACATACTTCCTAACCCAGATCTCTTTTATATTCCAGATCAATTTATCAAACATTTCTCAAAACATCTCATGTTGCACATCGTGAAGATCTCACAAACTCAATATATCCAAAGCCAATGTCATGCTCTTTCTCCTCAAACCTCTGGCATTCATTATTAGTACTACTGTTCACTCAGTTTTATAGCACCTGAGAGTCATCTTTGACACTTTCCACTCTTTCATCACTACATCCATTATCCTATCCTAACAAAGTGACCTCACCCATCTCTCCAATAAGTTGATCTTTTCCCATCTACATCACCGGCATCTTAATTTGTATTATAAGTATCTCTGTCTGCAGGACTGATATAGTTTCTAATTTGTCTCCACATCTATTTTTGCCCTCTTCCAATTCATTCTCACAGCTGCCAGAGTGATCTTACCAAACCAGAAATCTGAACACATTATATCCCTGCTTTCAACATGTCAATAGCCTCATATTGCTTTTTGTTAGAGACCCAAATTTTCAACAAAGTCTGAAGTGTCCTTCATAGAGTGGCTTCTAACTGTTTCTTTGGCCACATATCATATCTTGCCTCTGCTCCTTTTTGCATTCCTATTATACTGGCTTTCATTTGGTTCCTTGATTTTGCCTTGTGGAATTTCTCATACTTCTCTTTCTGCCTATGACTAGTTTCCTTAGACTAGTTAAGTTATATTTGCCCTTTACATATTGCCTCAATTGTTACAACTGACCAGTCATCACTTACTCAGGAAAGTGTTCTCTGATCCACCAGATTAGGCCAGATTTTACAGAACCATGGATCTCCATAATTTTTAAAGCTCTTTATTAGTACTTAAATTTTAATATATTTATTTGAATATTGTGTTCCTCTCTCCTAGAGTATAAGTTCTGTGAGGTGAAAGGCTGTGTCTATTTTTACTTCTCCTTGGATACCACAATGGCTGTCACACACTGGAAGAATGAGTGAATACATAAAGTACCATTTAAGCTGTGACAGGAAGGATAAGTAAGAATTCATTGAGTAAAGATGGGGAAGAATTTTCTAGTTAAAAAAAAATGTCCAAAGACTTGAGAACAAGGGATAGCTCCCAGATGTTTAAGAAGAAAACATTTTTGTTGAGATCAGGGAAGAAAGGGCAGAATAAGCAGGCAGGTGCCAAACCGTGCATTACTTTTTAAGTCATGGTAAGAATTATAGACTCTATCCTAGTGTGCACAATAGGAAGTCTTTGAAGATAGTAAATAAATTTGAAATAGGTCAGATTGAGCTAAAACCCAGTTGCGTCAGAATTGGCAGTAGCACTGGGAATGAAAATTAGTGGCTAAATTAGAGATATTTAGACCAGTGTCTATGAAACTGTAAGTCAGAGCAGTGGTGTGCTGGACATAGTCACAAGGGCTGGATAATAATCTTTAGGAAGTTTGCAAGCTGGTTGGTTAGTAGTTTTAATTTAACCATGGTAAGAGTAGTTATACCAAAGGTATAGGCAAATGCTATACATTAGGCTCCCCCTTAAATACCTCCAAAAGAGTGAGTTGTTAAACATTTTCCAGTAACTCACTAGTTTGCATTTTAAAAATAGTAACATAAGAGAATGGAATAGAACATATCACAGGGCCTTGCCTAGAATGATGAAAAGAATTGTTCTATAAAACTTCTGTTTCAGTTATGTGTAAGGGATGTGTGTGTGTGTGTGTGTGTGTGTGTGTGTGCGCGCGCGCGCGTGTGCACACATGTGCATGCATGTTGGCTGGTCTGATGCAAAAAAATTGTTTTTTAGTTTGCAGTAGAATAAATTTGACAGGGACTGATTTAGGAAATAGAATTAAGAGAACTTGGTGATTGATTGGATTTAGGCAGTGAGGCAACTGTGGTGAGTTAAGGATTAATCATAGATTCTTGGCTTGATTAACTGGGTGGAAACAGCTGCCATTTCCTGAGATAGGGAATACCGTAATGGAGCTGATTTGAGGGGATGATGAGTTCATTTTGAACATGCTGAGTTTGAGGTACCTGTAAGAAATCCAAGTGGAGATGTCCCAAAGGCAGTGGATTTAGACTGGAGAAAGGACTTGCGTGGTAATACAGGTATCAAGTTCATTGGCAAGAAGATGGTAGTTGGAGCCATCAGGGCAAATGGAATTCATCCAGGAAGAGTATAGGGTTTAAAGGAAGCGAGCCCATGAGCAGTTCCTTGAAAAGGTCAAGATTTAAGGGGTAGGAAATAGAATGAGGCTGAAAAGGAGACCAAGAAAGGTAAGCTGGTAGGGAAGCAGGGGAGAAAAGTGTGGTATCTTGAAGCCAAGGGACAAGTGGTTCAAAGATAGAGTAGACAACATCTACTAGCACAGGATCTTTGAGAATTATTAGAAAACTGGTTTTCCACCAATAAAGTGGAAGCAAAACAATTTTCAGAGTCCAAGTGGCATATACACCATTTAAATCTACTGTGGATGTTGACTTGGTATAAAAGATAAATAGTAGGTTAAAAAAATTGAACTAGTCAAGCTCAGTAGCTATTTTTGTCACATGGCCAAATTTCATCCTATTCCTTCATGAGTTGTGGTGGTCACTAGAGCCCTTGAGAAACATAGTAAGGTCAAAATATCATCCTTTCCTCTTCGGGCTCTATCACCCTTATTTATCCTGGATAGACACAAATACCTATCATACCTATATTATAACTGATAACCTTTCAGGTTTCCTTTTTTTTGAGTCAGGGTCTCACTCTCACCCATATTGGAGTTCCATGGCATGTTAACAGCTCACTGCAACCTTGACATCCAGGATGCCAGCGATCCTCCCACCTCCACCTCTCCTGTAGCTGGGCTACAGGTGTGTGCCACCATGCCTGGCAAATTTTTTGACTTTATAGAGATGAAGTCTCACTATGCTACCTAAGCTGGTCTCAAACTCCCGGGCTTAAGTGATCCCCCTGCCTTGGCCTCCCAAAAGTGCTGGTCTTATAAGCACGAGTCACTGTACCTGGCTGCCTTTCAGTTTTTAAGACTATTTTATTTTCAAGAGGATTTAAAAATTGCTTTATTAACATTTAGATAAGGAAGTACTAGGTTTTTCAAGAGCTAGGTTATTATCTCTTAAGACATATAATACACAGACTCCTAAACAATAATAGTGGATAACTAACCACACTGATGATTAGGGACAGGCACTGTGCTAAATGCTTTATATGAGCAACTTTTTTGATAAGATATTATATTAGTGCCATTGTACAGATGAGAACACTAAGGCTTAGAAAGGTTAAGTGGAGATGCTGCGATACATACCTCAGCAGTTTAATTCTCAGCCTAGATGCCGAGCACCTCTACTGCTCCGAGGGTTAGACTGATGGATAGGTACAGGGCTCTCAAAAGCTCTTCTTTTAATGTGCTCTGAACCAAAAATGATCTAAGTATAAAATCTCTCTGTAAAGTTTTTCATTTTTCTCACTGACTATAAAAGTAATTCATACTCATTAAAGAAAATGTGTGAGAGAGAAATGTTGCAAGATGCAAGATAAATCACTTTGGGTGAAGTTTTAACACAAGACTAAGTATCTTATAAAACTCAGGGATCAGACTTTATATCTTCCCTTGAGGGAGGTGTGGGGAGAATGCTGTAGGGATAAAGTAATAAACATTTCCTTCGGAGAAGGCACTGACTTACCTCTTAAGAAGCAGGCATATCATTTGAGCATTGAACCTACTGGAATTTACTGTACTGCTTGGCAGGCAGTGGGCATATGAGAGTGAGAGTGGGGCAAGATGAGAGACGTGCATCAGCTTCTTGCCCAGTGAGTCTCTGTGTCCCTCTCATGGTACCACCAACCTGATGTTCCTGAAGGACTTTTCAAGGGCAGGTTTGATTTTTGGCTCAAACACTGACTTTAGACCTGACCCGCTCTTAAAACCTAACTGTCCGATTTTAGGGCTATTCTAAAGGTCCCTTGGACCATTGTCTAAGTATTATTTGCATGGAGACTAGTTCTTGCTCTATGTTTGAGAATCTAGAATTCTGCTGGAGTCTGGAGTTCATGTACTCATTGATTTATTCAACAAATGTTTCTTGAGTCTTCACACCGGATCAGGTGGGGTGAGCGGCGGGGATGCAAAGGTGGAGGGGGTCTGCTGAGTTTCCTGCTGAATGATCTATAGGTCCCAGGTATTGGACAAAGGACATCTGGTTAGATGAAAACAGGGCTCGAAATGTTCTCTTCAATTTAAGTGTGTGGTAGTGCCAAAAAAATAAATGAATCATCAATTCACAGGCTAATATCAGGTAGTGGGAGTCAATTAAAAGCAGTGTGGAAAACGTTTCTAGCTCTGTTACAGATATCATTACCGAAGTCTATTTTTCATATATGGTGTGTTTAACAGAATATTTTTTCAAGACAATATTTTAAGGCCTAATCATACTTTAATATTCATCAAAGATGTTGCAATGTTTTCAAGGGAGCTAGCCCACATTTTTAGAACCTGAGAGGTATCTATACATGGTGCAGGCTTTATGGGTGTAACTTTTTGATTTTATAGAGATGAGGTCTTGCTATGTTACCTAGAATGGTCTCAAACCCCTGGGCTCAAGAGATTTACCCCCCTGCCTTGGCCTCTCAAAAGTGCTGGGATTCCAGCCATGTGCTGCCACATAGGATGCTGTGCTCAGAAGGGGCTCACACTTAGTTTAATGCTCTGCCTTCACCATCTTGAAATTCTTAATATTTTTTTGCACAAGGGGCTCCCACTTTTATTTTGCACTGGGCCTCACAAATTACCGGACTGGTCCTGTCTATGAAGCTGCGTCGCCCATACTTCAGATCAACTTCCAGATCATCCACAGATTTGTTAGGTCACCTCAGATATTATTTAGCTTCCTTGAACCTCAGTTTCCCCGTTGGTAAAGTGATATAAACAATACTTCCTAAGTCAGAGATGATAGTAGTCATCAGATAATGTAAAGTTTTTAGCACAGTCAACTTATGTTAGATTAAAAAAAAAAAGCCAGCAAATGAAACAAACAAAAAATTTTCCACAGAGTCTTTTTGTGCCAAAATGTATAATATTTTTTCTGTACTTCTCACACACAAGAATGTTTTCAAGGTTATGAGTCCCTCCGACTATCCCTGGAGAAAAAGGCAAATTGTGCATGCCTCCCAGAATGAATTCCTATAATAAGGTAATGAGGGAATGTGCTTTCTTCCTGATTCTAAGTCACAAATATCAGATTGATTTATCCATAAAGGCAGGCCAATAATCTCCTTCAGAACATTTTCCTCCAACATATCTCCTGGCACATGTCTAAACTGATTTAAATGATGTGCTTCCATGGAGTTTCACTTTCTAAAGCCTACCTGGTTTTATGGTGATGTTTTCCTGGAGAGAATTTAATTTGAATTTCCTTAAAACTCATGATCTGTTTTTGCTTAACCTTCATCATTTGGAGCTTCTCAAAACATATAGGTGCCAGACATCAAGTTGACACATTGAATGTTGTAGAGATCATGTGTTCTTTCAGAAGGGAAGTGGAAAGTGTGGCCAGCGAGACACTGTTATAGCCCAAGCAATAATCAGAACTGACTGCAGAAAAATTGCTAGCTCTGGAAGGGGAAGAAGAAGAATATCCTGAATCCCATAACAGAAAATCATAATTTTCCACATTTTGCAAAGATTATCTTCAGTGTCTCTCTGGCATCGTTTACATCCCTCCTTCCACTAGATGCTTATTTTTAGGACTATAAACAATGCCCTGAATATCCTTGCCTTGACAATGTCTTCCTGTTCTGCTACCTCCTTGGGCTACCAATCTCTCTCAACTCATTGCCAATCTTCTTTAACAAAGAGCAAATTTCCTAGACATTTTTGGAGCTCCTACTTTGTGCCAGTGCCCAATGTCAAATCGTAGCATATTATTCGTCACAGTCATCCTCTGAGTGCTGCTTCTATCACTGAGAAATGTTTCTTTTATAGTTTCATTCAACAAATATATGTCAGTGCCTAGAAGGTATCAGGCATGTCAATACAGCAGTCTGTGAAGTAGATGTGGTCCCTGCTCTTGTGACATGATTCCTGGTCTAATAGCAACACAGACATGAGTTGATACCACAGTATTAACACACTCACTAGTAATGCAAGGGAGAGGTGGTTATTTTTTTCAAGTTGAGTTGTAGTGTTCTTTTTTAAAGTTCATTTTAATTTTCATCAGAATGAAATCATCAGAAGTTCTAAAGTGCTTGTTTTTTAAAAAGCAGAAACTCCTTGACCTTCCAGGTTCAGCTCTTAGTCTCCTCTCCAGGCTCTGTGCTGCTTCCAGAGAAAGCCACATTCAATTATTTCAGTTGTTTCTTCTGGTGTTTATTACTTACTTATTTGCTTGTTTGTTTATTTTTGAGTCAGAGTCTCACTCTGTTGCCCTGGCTAGAGTGCAGTGGCATGCTCACGACTACCACAGTCTCTACCTGCTGGACTCAGGCGACCCTTCTGCCTCAGCCTTCCAAGTAGCTGGAACTACAGACATGCACCACCACATCTGACTAATTTTTTGATTTATTGTAGAGACGAGGTCTCATCATGTTGCTCAGGTTGGTCTCAGGCAATCCTGAGCTCAGGCAATCCTCTTGCCTCTACCTCTCAAAGTACTGGGATTACAGGTGTGAGCCACTGCGCCTGGTTATCTATTTATTTTGTATTTTAAAAACTGAGGTATGGTTGACAAACGAGGTGTTCATATTTAATGTTTATATGTTGATGAGTTTGCAAATAATTGTGCATTTGTTGAGATCATCACCATAAACAATGCTATAAACATAATCATCACATATAAAAGCTTCCTCTCTTTTTTTGTGATAAGAATATTTAACATAATATCTACTCTTTTTTTTTTTTTTTTTTTTTATGTTGGAGTCTCACTCGGTCGCCCAGACTGGAGTGCAGTGGCCGCTCCCGGCCACCGCAGCCTCGCCTGCTGGGCTCCGGCGATCCTTCCGCCTCAGCCTTCTGAGTAGCCAGAATTACAGGCATGTGCTACCACGCCCGGCTGATTTTTTTTTTATTTATTGTAAAGATGAGGTCTCGCTGCCCAGGCGGGTCTCGAACCCGTGGGCTCAGGCAATCCACCCACCTCAGCCTCCCAAAGGCGCGGGATTATAGGCTGAGCCACCGGGCCCGGCTATAATATCTACTCTTAACAAAATTTTAAGTACAGGAAGTCCCTAACATATGAACAAATTCCGTTACAAAAGTGTATCTGTGAGTCCAACTTGTTTTAAGTCCAACAAAGTTAGTCTAGGTACCCAACAAACACAACCGGCTATATAGTACAATATGTATATAACAGGCTATACTTACACCTAGTAGAGAGAAGTAATATATAAAAAATGCAGGTGTGCATCATTAAAATTTGTAATTCGAAGGTTTTTATGTAGGGGACGTCTTGTGTACAACAGAGTATTGTTAACTACCTGCACTATGCTGATATAGTAGATCTCTAGGACTTATTCATTTTGTATAACTGAAATGTACTCTTTAACCAATACCTCCCTGATTTCCTCTCCTCCCAGCTCCAGGTAACCACCACTCTGTTTTTTCTCCCCATCCTCACCAACATTTATGTTTTGTTTTTCGATAGCAGCCATCCTAACAGGTGCGAAGGGATATCTCTTTGTAGCTCTAATTTGCATTTTATTGATGATTAGTGAAGGTAAGCATCTTTTTATATATGTATTGGTCATGTGTATTTCTTGTTTGAAGAACTGCCTATCAGGTTTTTTTTTTTTTTTGCCCATTTTTAAATTGGGTTATTTTGTTTTTAAGCTATTGAGTTGTATGAGTTTCCGATATACTTTAGATATTAACTCTTTATCAGGTATATGATTTGCAAATATTTTCTCCCATTCCATAGGTTGTACTTTCACTTTGCTGGTTGTTTGCTGGTGCAGAACTTTAAAATTTGATATAGTTCCATTTGTCTATTTTTGCTTTTGTTGCCTGTGTCTTCAATGTCATCTCCAAGAAATCATTGCTGGCAAATGTCAAAAATCTTTTTCCCTATATTTTCTTCTAGGAGTTTTACAATTTCAGGCTCCATTTTGAGTTGATTTGAGTGTATAGTGTAAGATAGGGTTCTAATTTCATTATTTTGTATGTGGGTATCTAGCTTCCCAACACCATTTGTTGAAGTGACTGTCCTTTTCCCATTGTGTATTTTTGTTCCCCTTGTTGAAAATCAGTTTTCTGTAAATGTGTGGGTTTGGTTCTGGGATTTCTATTCCATTCTATAGGCCAATACATTTTTTTTTAAATGCCAGTATTATACTTTTTTGATGACTGTGTCTTTGTAAAAGATTTTGAAATCAGGAAATGTGATGCCGTCTGCTTTGTTCTTCTTCGTCAGGATTGCTTTGGCTATTTGTTGTCTCTTGTAGTTCCATATAAATTTTAGGTTTTTTTCTGTAAAAAAAAAGTCATTGGTGTTTTGATAGGGATTACATTGAATCTGTAGATTACGTTGGGTAGTATGGACATTTTGATAATGTTAATTTATCTAATCCTTGAATACAGAATGCCTTTTGATTTATTTATGGCTTTTTCAATTTCTTTCATCAGTGATTTATAGTTTTCAGTGTAGAAATCAGTTCCTTGATTGAGGTTATTCCTAAGTACAGTAATGTACCACATAACAATATTTTGGGTAAGGACAAATCACATGTACAAAAGTGATCCCATAAGATTATAATGGAGCTGAAAATTCCTATTACTTAGTGATGTCATAGCCATCATTATATCATAGTGCAATGAACAACTCACATGTTTGTGGTATGCTGGTGAAAGCAAACCTACAGCATTGCCTGTTGCATGAAAGTATAGCACATACATGGTATATAATACTTGATGATAATAAATAATCTATGTTACTGGTTTATGTATTTACCACTCTACTTTTATCATTATTTTTAGAATGTATTCCTTCAGTTTATTTAAAAAAAAAGTTAATTGTAAAACAGCCTTAGGTAGGTCTTTCAGAGGGTACTTGAGAAGATGGCATTGTTATAATAGGAGATGACAGTACTAAGCATGTTATTGCCCCTGAAGACCTTCTATGGGACAAGATGTGGAAGTGAAAATTAGTGATACTGATGACCCTGACCCTGTGCCCTGCATAGACCTAGGCTAATGTGTGTGTTTGCACCTTAGTTTTTAACAAAAAAATTTAAAAGTTTAAAACATTAGAATGTATAAAAATGGAACTAAAGCATATTAGGCTTGTTGATATTGTTTATCTTAAAAAAAAAACAAAACCCAGCCGGGCTCGGTGGCTCAGCCTGTAATCCCGCGCCTTTGGGAGGCTGGGGTGAGTGGATTGCCTGAGCCCGTGGGTTCGAGACCTGCCTGGGCAACTTGGTGAGACCTCATCTCTACAATAAAAAAAAAAAAAAAAAAAAAATTAGCCGGTCATGGTAGCGTGCGCCTGTAGTTCCAGCTACTTGGAAGCCTGAGGTGGAAGGATCGCCGGAGCCCAGCAGGTCGGCTGCTGTGGCCGAGAGCGGCCACTGCACTCCAGTCTGGGCGACGGATTGAGACTCCAACTCAAAAAACACACACACACACACACAAAAACCCCCACAACTCTTAGTTTTATTTATCTTCTCTATTATTTTTCTATTTTCTTTTCCATTTATGTCTGCTGTAATACTTAGTACATATTTCCTTCTGCTAACTTTGGGCTTAGTTTGATATTCTTTTTCTAGTTCTTTGAGGTGTAAAGTTTAGGTTGTTTATTTGATATCTCTATTTTAAAAATGTAAGTGTATTGCATTTTAGACTATTTTAAGTTGTTATAACTATCTCTCTTAGTATTACTTTTGCTCCATCCTGCAAGTTTTCAGATGTGTTTTCATTTTCATTTGTCTTCAGACATATTTTAAAAAAATTTTTGGATTAATTAAGTCACTTCAGGGGTATAAATGGTTTCTGGTTATATTGTATAGCGGTGTACAGTGGTAAAGAAGTCTAGGCTTTAAGTATACCCATCACCCCCACTAGTGCACATTGTACCTGATAGGCAATTTTTTACCTTTCACACCCTTCTTACCTTCCTTCTTCTAAGTCTCCAGTGTCTATCATACCATTCTATATGTATAGATAGGCATATCCACTATTATGATTGGAGACTTCAACAATCCTTTTTCAGCAATTGATAGGTCAAGCAGGCAAAAAATCCATGAGAATATAATTGACCCAAACAGTATCATCAATCAACTTGATCTAATTGACATGTATAGAATACTATATTCAATAAAAACAGAGTACATATTCTAGTCAAACTCACGTAAGACATTCACCAAGATTGACTACATTGTAGGCCATAAAACACATCTTAGCAAATGCAAAAGAATAAAAATCATACAAAGTATGTTTATAGTCAATAAGGAAATTAAACTATAAATCAATAAAAGATAAATTGCTGGAAAAGTCCAAAATATTTAGAGATTAAATAGCACACTAATAGATAACACATGGGTCAAAGAAGTAAACATTTTAAAATATTTTGAGCTAGAAGAAAATGAAAATACAACTTTTCAAATTTGTGAGATGCAGTGAAAGTAGTGCTTACAGGTTAATTTGAAACAATAAATGCATATATTAGAAAATAAAAATTTAAGTTTCTACCTTAGATTACTAGAGAGAGAACAATTTAAGCCCAAACCAAACAGGATAAATGAAACAACAAAAAGAAAACCAAGAAAAGAAAATCAATAAAACCAAAAGCTGATTCTTTGAAAGGATCAATAAAATTAATAAAACTCTAGCGAGGCTAACCAATTTTAAAAAAAGAGAAAATACACAAGTTACTCATACTAGAAATAAAAGAGGAGTCTCACTCTTAATCCCATGGAAATTAAAAAATAATAAAGGAATATTAACAACTTTGTGCCCACAAATTCGGTAATCTAGATAAAATGGTACCAAATCCTGGAAAGAAACAATCACCAAGTCATACAAGAAAAAATAGATAATCTTAGTAGACTTATATCAGAGAAATTGTATCAATAATTAGTAACCTTCCAAACAGAAACAGCAGGTTCAGATAGTTTCACCAGTAAAGTCTACCAAACATTTAAGGAAGAAATTATACCAGTCTTCACAATCTCTTTCAGAAACAGAAGTAGAAATAATACTTTCTAACTTGTTCACTGAGGCCAGAATTCCCCTAATATCAAAATTAGAGAAAGACATTACAAAAAAGAAAACATGCTGACACATATCTCTTGTGAAAATAGATGCAAAAATCCTTAAAAATATTAGCAAATCAAGTTCAACAATGTATAAAAATAATTATTCACCAAGAACAAGTGGAATTTATTTCAAGTATGCAAGGATGGTCGACATTGAAAAATCAGATGTAATCCACCTCATCAGCTGATTAAAGAAGAATGATGTGATCATATTAATAGAGGCACAAAAATAATTTGACAAAATTCAACACCTCTTTGTGATTAAAAAAACTCTCTGAAGAGTATGAATAGAGGAGGACTGTCTCAAATTGATAAAGAACATCTATTAAAAACCTACATTCAATGTACTTAATGGTGAAAAATTGGATACCTTTGAAGCTCACAGATTCTGTCCTTGGATGTGCCTAGTCTACTGATGGGCCCATCAAAGGTATTCTTTATTTCTGTTATTTTTTATTACAGCATTTCCTTTTGATTCTTTCTTAAAGTTTCCATCTCTCTGCTTACAATACCCTCTCTGAGTTCTTGTATATTGTTTGCTTTTCCCATTAGAACATTAACATATTCATTACAGTTATTGTTAAATTCCTTGTCCAACAATCCCCAAATCTGTACCACATCTAGATTCTGACACTTGTTTTGTCTTTTCAGTTGTATTTTTTATTGTCCATTATCATGTTTTGAAATTTTTTGTTGAATATCAAACATGATGTATCTGGTACTAGAAACTGAAGTAAAGACCTTTAGAGTGAGATTTGATATTAATTTAACTATGACTGGGGCTGTTTTTCATGTTTTCCATGGTCATTGGTGGCAGAGGCTTCAATTGCCTTTAGCATCCTTGTTTTTTGTCTCTCTTTTGTCTTTGAGTTTCCCTAAGAACTTCTTAAATAGTGTCTGTGTCTTGAAGATTTTTCAGCTGGAATAGCCGTTACTCTACTGAAGCCCTGCTGATGTGACAGTAGAAGAAAAAGAGACTGTTCTAAAATCATATGGTTAAATCTTAGTCTTTTAGTAAGCTCATGTCCCTGGGCTGTGAGACAGGAAAACTAGGGTGGATGAGTTGGGAAATTTCACTTCCGCCAGGTATATAAGACTCTGGTAAAGTCTTTCTTCTTCCAGGAAAGTTTGTGTTGTTGAGAATTCTCTGGGAGTATTTCAAAATGATTACTGTTTTCACTCCCCTTTCTAGAAACACAAAAGGTTTCCTTGACTTTTCACCATGAATCTCATTCATTTTTAAATCTCTATTATATTAGCTAGCACAACCAATTTGCAGTGAAGTACTGTATATATGTGTGGTACAAATGAACAGATGAATCAATCCAATTGGTGGACTTATTATGGTGGCAAGTCCATAAAGAAGATGGTTTAAAATAAAAAGTGGAGAGTATTTCCACCTCAACACTGGTGGCTTCTTCAAAATGATGGGTAATTCTAATTTTCTATCCATTAAACAGAAGCAAAAATGTTAGATTTTTGGTAATTTATTAAATAGGAAAACAGTAGTCCTTTGCATAATCCAGAAACAACGAGGACCTTCCCTTTTAAAAGGGTGGTTTGGCTCCCTGTTAGGTTCTGGAGGCAGCTGAGGACTCTATTGGACTGGTTCTTCCTCTGGCCTACCTCTGCAGGTTCTTACGTCTGTTTCTGCTCACTCAGAGTCCTCTGCTGGATGCCCTCTTCTTGATGAGTAATCTTCTTCAGTTTCTAGCCCTGTTGGTCTTCCATTTCTTACTTTCCCTGATCTCAGTCTTGTTCCTCTTTTGAGAAAGCCAGTATCCAACCTAATGGTGAATGGATACACCTAATAGCTTCAAGAGAAACACTCTCAGCCCTCAAGTGAGTTTAAATTTCTCCCATCTCGAATATACCCAGAGGAACTCAACTCATTCTACAAAAAAGATACCTGTGCACATATGCTTACTGCAGCACTATTCACAATAGCAAAAACATGGAATCAACCGTGCTGCCCATCGAAATTGGACTGGATCAAAAAAATGTGGTACATATACATGACGGGATATTACACAGCCATAAAGAAGGACAAAATTATGGACTTCACAGCAACTTGGGTGGATTTGGAGTTTATTATCCTCGGTGATCTATCATAGAAACAAATAACTGAGTACCACATGTTTTCAATTCATAAGTGGATTCTGAACACATCATAATACTACAAAAAAGAGATTGGCTGAAGCAGGACACTAGGGTGTGGGGCACAAAACATCAATAAGGGTGCCTGATCCTAATCCAGGTGAAGAGAAGTCCAATGGGAGGCCCAAAATTTCACAAACCATTTATGTACCCAATCCTGGCTTGGAACCAACAACTTTAAAATAAAATAAATAAAATGAGGAACTAAAAAGATAAAAGAACCAAACCAAAACGCCAAGCAATTTAAAACACAAAATAAATAAATACATAAATAAATAAATTTCTTCCATCTCAATCCTGCGACATTTCCATTTTTGCCCCACTTGCCAAAATTATACCAAAACCCCTATAACTTATATTCTCCATCCCATTGAAGTTTTGTTTTAAAACACTTAAAAAATATGTTTAATATATGGCAGAAAATTTACATACCTCCATGGGTGTTACACCCACTTAGACTATTTATAACAAAGGCTAAAACTACAAAGGAAAGTCATGCAACATCTTGTGGAAATGTCATAGATTAAAGTAGCTAAATTGGAAGCACCAAAGACTTATCCATTCACAAATATTTTCAGACCTCCTAGCCTATAGGAAGGAAAAAGGCACATTAAATTAAGGGTTGCAGTTTTTACTCTCTCCAGAGTAAGTGGCAGAATAGCAGAACAATGTTAAGTTTTAGTAATTCTTCTCTTAATTTGATTGACTGAGTACTAGTTGACTTTGTTGTTGACCTCAGAAGAAAGGCTGCATAATAAAGATCCCATAAACTGCTATCAGCTCAAATAATCAATTCACTGTCAAAGAGAAGTGACACCAGAATGCATTTATTTTAGACAATAAAGACAGTGAGCAAATCCAGGTGTTCAGTCATTGGGAAAAATGAACACATACACAAACTCAACAAAAATCCAAATCTATTTTCATTCCCCAACATTATTCTTACATGTTAAAAAGTAGAACTTTTTCTTCCATAGTTTTTTTTCCCCTCTTTGAGCTGGGATCTCACTCTGTCACTGAGGCTGAAGTACAGTGGCATGACCACAGCTCACCGCAGTTTTGAACTCTTGGGGTCAGGTGATGCTTCTGCCTCAGCCTCCTGAGTTGCTGGGATTATAGGTGCATGTTACTACGCCGGGCTAATTTTTTGATTTTGTAGAAATGAGGTCTTGCTATGCTGTCCAGGCTGGTCTGGAACCTCTGGTCTCAAGAATCCTCCCATCTTGGCCTCCCAAAGTGCTAGATTATAGGTGTGAGCCACTGTGCCTGGCCTCTTCCATAGTTTTCACACAGCACTCTTACTAGTGTACGATCACAAACTTGCTCACAGGATTCAGCACTGATGAGACTATTCTATTCAGCATTGAGTTCTATTTGTCCCTGGGGCAATACTACTGAAGGCTATTAACATGCAATAAGATTGAAGGGACACTCATCTTACTTAATGGGCAGCTGCTTAAAAGGAAACCTGAGTAGACATCATGCCTTTCCTTGTTGTCACACCCCGAGACCAGCTTTCTGACTCTACTGGCATTAACAATATTCTATTTCTTTTCATTAAGCAGGGACATGGTGAGTATTCAGATGCTGTCTACATTACAAATGTGAATAACAAAAGAAAGACTGCTTCCATGGAAACCTACCTGATGGCCTTTGTGGTGAGTTTCTTGCTACTTGAATGCTAGCAAAGGCCACACAATAAGGGGTCGATCAATGTTAGGCATAAAGCTTCTACACAAGAGCACTGATTATTAACTTTAATGAATGCCTTGAACATTGCAATCTAAGGCAGCGTTATTCTTGTCCAGCCTCATTATTAGATAAGCACAGGGGAACTTGCATTAAGATACACTTTGGATTGCAGAGCAAGAGTCAATTTAGGGCCATCTCCCACTATTTGTCTCTTGTAAAAACAAGCTACATATTTAGTTCAAAGATGCATGTACTTAAAAATAAACTATTAAAACTGGATCGGTGCCAGCTAATAGATTGTCCTCACTTAATAGATCCAATAGACTGTCATCACTTAATTTGTATGTCAGGTATTTCTTTTTTTACGTGATACTTTCTTCAAAAGAGAATTCATCTAAAAGTTTATAGTCTACACTTTAAAAATGTAGTTGTATTTTTATGTGTGGTTATTTTAAAGAAGGATTTATTTGGTCAAGTTCAGGCAATACCTTTATTAACTCAATATGCTATAGAAACTCCAGGTTTTCCATAGCTTCGTAATTTTTCAAAGTTTACATGGTCAACATTCTAACTGAGTTAACACAAAGAATGAAAAAGGTCTTCGAAGGTTATGGTGGGGAGGCATATCACTGGTAGTTTTCGTTCTCTTGAAAAAGCACTTTTACCCTCTCTGATATCTATTAGGGGTTGTTTCTAATGCTAGATTAAATTTGATATCCTGGCTAGTATCTTATGCTTCTCTACCTGTGGGCACCTGGGTGAATTCCTCTTGCCTCTTTCCAGATGTGTTCTAGAAACCATCATTCAAGTATCGAGCACTCAGTTGGATAAAGAAGGAAAACAGAATTGCGAAGCTGATACTTTGAAAGATTTATTTTTAACTTTGATCAAAAACTTGTCCAGAAATATGAATACATATGTTTTGACAAATAGTAATTACTTCAGTTCTCGTTTATTTTTAAAAGTGCAAAAATTCAACTCTGAAGAATTTCAACAGCCAGTGTGTTGAGCGACACCCACGTTACTCTACCCTGCCCTAGTTCTTAGCGTCTTCAACCTTCAGGAATCCAGATTTCTGAAAGTATGCACCACTCATTAACTGATTTATTCCTTCAAAATTTACTAAGCCCCTTTTAGGCAGCAGGCACTGTGTCAGGCATGGGGGCTAACCTGGTGACTGTCACGGCCCTTGCTCACAAGAAGGCTGAGTGGTGGTGGAGGGTGGGATGTTTCAAAGCGGTGTCAGAAATTTTATGATGTGGTTATTGATGGGTGCCATGGGAGTACTTGAAAGGGGCACCTGACATTGACTCAGAGTGTTACAAAAAGCTTCCTGGAGGATGTGACATCAACCTGACTCAAAGATAGATTAGGAGTGGGCAGTGAGATCTGGAAGAAAATGGTCCAGGCAGAGAGAACACTGTAAATCCAAGAGGAGAGTTCATGGAACTACAAGTAATTTAGCAGTGCTAACGTGTAAAGTTCTGGGGAGAGGCAGAGCTTGTTTCTGAAGGGTATTCTGTGACATAAGTTAAATGATTGTGCAGCATTATAATGTGGTCTCCAAATTCAACCAGACAATCCTTCTGCTTCCCTGTTAACTCTTTCTCCCTTTAACCATGTGGGCATTTTATATCTTCCAATTTTCATCTTTAGCCAAAAGGTGGAAACAACCCAAATGTCCATCAATTGATGAATGAATAAACAAAATGTGATATATCCATTTAATAGAATGTTATTCAGCTATAAAAATGAGTGACATGCTAATGCAAGCTACAGCATGGATGAACCTCAAAAAAATTATGCTAAGTGAGAAAAGCTAGCTGCAAAAGGTCACACACCGTATAATTCTGTTAATTTTTTTATTTTTAATTTAATTTAATTTAATTTATTTTTTATTTTTTTGACTTGGAGTTTCACTCTGTCACCCAGACTGGAGTGCAGTGGCTTCTCCCGGCCACCACAGCCTCGACCTGCTGGGCTCCAGCGATCCTTCCGCCTCAGCCTTCTAAGTAGCTGGAACTACAGGCGCGCGCTACCACACCCAGCTCATTTTTGATTTATTGTAGAGATGAGGTCTCGCCAAGTTGCCCAGGCAGGTCTCGAACCTGCGGGCTCAGGTAATCCACTCACCTCAGCCTCCCAAAGGCGCGGGATTACAGGCTGAGCCACCGAGCCCAGCAATTCTGTTTATATGAAATGTCCAAAATAGGCAAATTCATATAAACAGAAAGTAATTAGTCATTGACAGGGGGTAGGGGAAGAGGGAATCAGGAATGACTGCTTAAAGGGTATAACAATTTTTTAGAGGGAGATTAAACATGTTTTGGAATTAGAGAGTATTATATAACTTTGTGAATATTCAAAAAACCACCACTGGATTACACACTTTCAAATGGTGGATTTTATAGTATGTACATTATACCACTATATAAAACCAATAAGGTAGAGGTACAGATAGAACAAATGATAATCAATGAAAGTAGATCTTGGGTAGTGGGGCTTCTTATGCTATTTCTTTTTAAATAAAGTAAAACTAAAATCCACCCCCCATCTCACTGTCTTTTTCTCACACTTAGATCATTTCACATCACAAAGAAAATGAAAGTCAAAAGATAATAATTCATTTGGTTTGCTGTTACCAAACCTTAGCATTTGCTAAGGATATTTCCTTTCCTGGTTCATTCATTTCTGCTAGGAGGTGGGGATATGGCAATGAACAGAAGAGGAGTCGTCCCTACCCTCAGGATTTCATTATCTGCAAGGGAAGTCAAATATTTAAGGAGTAGTTCCAACTAAGCAGTTGGGAAGAAAGAGCACAGACCCAATTAGACTGGGGAATCAGGGAAGGTATCTTGGAAGAAGTGATGTACCTTTAAGGTAAAACTATAAAAGTGGACAGGAGTTCGCTAGGTTAAGATGTTGGGTTAGAAACAGAGTGCCAAGTGAGAAAAAAACACATATGAATGTCTTGGGCAAGGAAAAGCATAGCATATGTGTGAGGCAGGGTCCTTCGAAAAAACCAAGCCAAAAGGAGGCGATTAGATGGGCAGATAGATACAAACATACATACACAGATAGACAGACAGACAGATTTATTGTGACTCAGTGATTATGGAGGCTAGGAGGTCCCACTATCTGCTACCTGGAAGCTGGAGGTTCAGAAAAACTGATGTGAAACTCTAAACCAAATCTGAAGGCCTGAGAACCAGGGAAGCCAAGGGTATAAGTTCTAGTGTGAGTCCAAAGGCACAAGAATCAGGAACCCCAATATCCAATGATAGGAGACGATGGATGTCCGAACTTGAGCAGAAAGCAAATTCACCCTTCTGCTACCTTTTTGTTCTATTCAGACCCTGAACGAATTGGATGATACCCACCCACATTGGTGAGGGCAATCTTCTTTACTCACTCTACTGATTCAAATGTTAACCTCTGGCAGAAACGCACTCCCAGACATACCCAGAAATAATGTGTTGCCAGATCTCTGGGTACTCCTTAGCCCAGTCAAGCTGATGCATAAAATTTCCCATCACAGTGTGCCTGAGAGATGTAAAGAAGATGAAGGATAAAGGGCAGGGGATTATAGTAAGAGGTGGTGTGAATGATAGGCAGGGGCTGGGTCATGCACGGCCTGTGAGGCCATTTAAGGATCCCAGCAATGGGAAGCTCTCACAATGCTTTCATCATTTCGCTCCAGCTGTTCTCCATCTACGTGTGTGTAGCAAGTGGAAGGATGGATCAAGGAAAATCATGAACTCACTGCTCTTTCCTTCTACAGACAAGAGCAAGACTGTACCTGCTAAGGACAAGGCCCACTGTACCTTGTTGCCTTCAGCTATTCATCGTCCAAGACCCAGGAGGTCATGGTAGGTATGGGGCAGAAGGACAACAATATGAATGACGAACCAAGAGCAAGAGAGGTATCTGCCACCAAAGATTCCTATTCATCGTGGCTCTATTCCTAACTGGTGATCTGGCATCATACCTTCTACAGTGTGCGTGAGGAACACCACATGTACTACAATGAAGCTCCCTTGAAGCTCAGGGCCACTTGTCACAGGCCCTGTTCAACTCCTTCAGTAGTGTAGCTATGTGTGCTAGTGTTCCAGCTATGCTGTTCTTGTATGCTTCCAGTCATACACTACTGGTAGTCTTGGGTGGTGGTGGTACCCACACAATGTCCTTCTGCGAAGGTTATACCTGTCTCATGTCATCCTATTTTTGGATCCTGCCAACTGAGACATGGAAGAACATTCCAAACGATTGTGAGGAGAGGTTACAGCTTCACCATGACAGCAGAGAAAAAAATTGTACAGGATGCCAAGAAGAGGTGGTGCCATCCTGTTCTGGATGTCAAACAGGAGCTACTGCTGCTTCCTGTCTTCCCAGAGCACTGAGTTCCCTGACAGTTGGTTGATCATCTCCATCAATGAGAGAGTCATGGATCCAGAAGTTTATTTCCAGTCATTCACCTTAAGAATCAGTGGCATTCATGAGAGCACTTCCAAGTAAGTCATCCAAGAGATGTGATGCTTATACTGCAAAAGACCTATATGCCAGTACAACACGCACCATCTGGTCTGCTAGTACTACTAAGTATTCTGGTATTACTGACTTAAGAACATAGACAGATGTCACAGGCTTGGAACCAATCACAATGAAATTTAAGATTATTCCTCCTTTGAGTGCAAATACCGTGATTATCTGCTATCTTGACCTAGCAGGTGTGGATTATCAAGCAAGATTCTGATGAGTTTGGTCTGTCCATTGTCTGCAATTACTTTTAAATGGAGAGCTAGGCAGATATCACTGCGCTTTTTGTGTGCATTAATTCACAAGTATAAGTTTGTCCTGGCAGAGGTGTATATACATTTTATGTTAGGTGTATATATACATCTGGAAGATGCCTTTTAAAAAAGACTCCCGTCTTTGTCTAACAGTCAGGCAAACAGCACTACTTCACATTGGATTCATATTAACTATTTCTTTATGATACATTTTCTAAAGTCATTTGCATACTTTTGGTTCAAAGTTTAGCACATGTGGTAGGACACTTTGTGTAGTAAAGGGAGAATAAGGATAACATGTTTACGGAAGCAACTTGGCCCAATGTGATGGCTCTTTGGCTGACCGACAATTTCTTATGAGCTGTTCACTCCTCTAGGGCTGATCAAATCTCAACAGACTACTAATGACAATGCTTGAATTTCTCTAGAGGCTGGCGAGAATTTATGAATGAATTGTCAGTTCTTTCTTACAGTGTTTCAGCAGAGCTAGAAAACATAGCTAATCTAAGCTTTAGAACTCCATCTTCTTTCTTACCCAATGTTTTTCCAGCAGAATGTCACAGGGCTAAATTACTCACTCTAGTTGCAAAATGGTTTGTATTTGTACCTGAAAATTTATGCATCGTTTTAATTTATGTTAGACTTTTGTACGTAATTCTCAGCTTTTAAGGATGACTTGTTTTTCTACTGTCGTGTGAGAATATCACAGCCCGAGGATACGTCATTGTGCAAGAAAAAATAAAAGTGCTACCAAAAAAGAAAAAAAAAGAAACACACCAAAACTGGAAAAAAAAAAAAAAAAAAAAATACTGAAGAGTTTTAAGTAGGAGGATTGACACGACAATATTTGCATTTTAAAACAAACTCTCTGGCTAAGAAGTGGAACATGGATGGGAAGCAGTGTAAGAAAGCTTACTAAAGGGTTAGAGCATTAGGGAGTGTGGAGAATGGGACCTGCCAAGGAGGCTAAGAAGGAGCAGTGCCATAGGAAATAGGCAAACCAACTGGCCACCCAACCACCAAAGAACCAGTTCAAATAAGGATATTGTGAAATGGTAAAATAAAAACAATTTTGGTGAGGAGAGTCCAGGAAGACTTTTTATTGTAGTGACTGGAAGAGGGCGAAAATATCCATGGCTCCAGGGGCACTGATCTTTGGTTTCCTGACTGTTTTCCTCTCTTTGGCTTCTAGCCCATCTCCTTCCTTGTCTGGGACACTCTCACTCTGGACCTTCATAAGGTTCACTTTACTTATTCTCAAAGGGGCAGCATTTCTTCCGGGAAGCCTTTTGTGACCCTCTAAGTCTAGATTAGGGAACCTTGCTCTGGACTCTCAGAGTATCTCTCCTCTTATCTATAGCCCTTATCAACTGTATGATGCTTGCCTTTCATTTCCCTGATTCCCTCGATAGACTGTAAGCTCCTTGAGGACAGAGCTGCAGCTTTTTACATTGTTTACCTTCCATACCCAGCACAATGCTGGACACTGAGCAGGCAGTCAATGACACTTGTTTGAGAAAGTTAATGAACTTTGTCCCCAGTCAATATGTACCCAGAGCTTTCAGAATACGGGAAAATTAAAATATGGTGATAATAACAAGCTAGTTGCTTCTCCTACTTTGAAAATTATTAGGGAACTGGGTCTACTACATGCACAAAGTCAAAGTTTGGTAAGGCTATTTTAGACCAAGTTTCTCTTGCTATTTATATTACATCTCAAATAAAAGTTCTTTTTAGGTATAAATTTCTACTGATTCCTGGGTTATAAGCTCAGCACAGAATTGAATTATTTATTTTTAACCAGATTTTAATTTGTGCCTCTGCTTGGTGACATGGGAGACATGAATGCCTGCGACCTCGTTTCCTCCCAGTTATCACCTGCTGTGGAAGCTATCTACTAAGGGTTAGACTGGGCAACATGGGCCCACTGTAGAAGTGCTCACAGATGTCCTCCTATGCAATCCACCAGAGAACGTGCTCTGAGCCTGAAAAATGTTCTCACGCTTTCAAAGAGACTGAGAAGGTTCACCTCAGGGAAGTGGAGAGGCCATGATTTTGGTAATAAATGAATCTTTTCTCTGCCTGAAATGTTTTTATTGCTTGAACTGGATCATCTCTCATTGAAGATGTCACTCTGGCAAGGAGCAGAGTCTGTGAGGTTACTGCTACAAGTGTATCAGCTTTGGTTGGCAATTGAAATTAATCAGGCAGGTGGGAGAAGAGACAATAAAGCTGAAATTCAATATTAGAGAAATGGATGGTAGGGGTATTATAAACACTTATGTGATTACTATTGAGTTAAATGTAAGAGGTGTGTGTGTGTGTGTGTATAATATATATTCAATTTCTCTACTACGTTTGCATTTAAAACTCACTGTCACAATTTCTCTTATTAAACAATCTATCCTAAGAATATTTTCTCTGAACTTTTGTCTGATGTGATGTCTTAAAAAATGTGTTTGGATTAACCCTTAAAATATTGGAGACAAAGAAGCTCTCTTTATTTTCTTTAAGATTATTTTAAGTGATCTTTCTCTTGCTCTAGATAATGAGGGTTGGGAATTTGAGGGGAAGACTTTGGAAAAAAAATTAACCAACTAACCACAAAACTATAACTATTTTTTAACCTGGAAGAAATGAACAGGGGATTAAAGTAGTACAGCCCAGAAAAGCCAACGAAGATGAACCAAGTCTGGGGAATCACAGAAGGACCTGCCTGAGAAAGAGACAGGCTGAGGTCTGAGAGATGAGTAGGATTTGAATTAACATTGGTGGGAGATGGCCAGGGGAGAGGTAGGGCTGGGTGGTGGCATGAAGAAAGTGAGAGCTTTGAAGTTGGAAGGAGCTGATTGATCTTTTATTTTTTATTTTTTTGAGTTGGAGACTCACTCTATCGCCCAGGCTGGAGTATAGTGGCATGCTCACAGCCACCCCAGCATCAACCTGCTGGGCTCCCGTGATCCTACCACTTCAGCCTTCCAAGTAGTCGGAACTATGGGTGAGTGCTACTGTGCCCAGCTAATTTTTGATTTATTGTAGAGAGGAGTTCTCGCCAAGTTGCCTGGGCTGGTCTCGAACTTGTGGGCTCAGGCAATCCACTTGCCTTGGCCTTGATTGATTTTGATTATCTGAGAGAAGGTCACTGTGGCTGGGGCTAACAAGAAAAGGGAGGATGATGAGACCAGAGGTCAGCAGGGGTCAGAAAATGCAGGACCCACGAGCCATGTAAAGATATTTTGGATTTTATCCCTTCTAGCAATGGAAAATCATCCACACTCTCAGAGCAAGGGGGTGGCATGATGATATCTGTTTTTAAAAGATCACTCAGGAATCCTGTGGTTGGATGGGGGGTGAGGGAGGCGGGGGATGCCTGTTCCACACAGTGGTTTCAGGAGAGAGAACTGAAGCTTGGACGATGGTGTTGGCCATGGAGATGGAGCAAAGTATAAAGATTCTAAAAGTACTTTGGAGATGTAGAAGCCAGAAATTAGTGTGCAATTGCTTGGAGTGGGCCCAAGAGAGATCGATTGAGTATGTCTCTTAGATTTCTGACACGAACATCTGGGTGAAGAATGGTGACATGGGGATGCAGCCTTGGGGGGAAACCCAGGATGGCATGAGGGACTATCAGCTATTGCCAAGTGAGTGGTTACAGAGTAGACTCAGGAGAGAAGTCGGGGCTGGAGTTCTGGAATGGAGGTATTGCAAACATGCATAAATGGGCTTACTCAGGGAATAGGTAGTAAAATAAGAGGACCTGGGACTGAGGTCTGAAGAACTCCAACACTGAGGTGTCGGGAGGAGTGGGTGAAACCAGAAAACGAAGTTGAGAGGCCTCATTTGAGAACTGGAGGAAAATAGATTCACCTAAGTCAGGGGAAGAGAGTATTTCTGGAAGAGGGGACGTTTTAGTATTGAAATTGCTGTTGTGTCCATTGAGAAGAGATCTACAAAGCATTTCATAAATTCAGCCTAATAGAAGTCACTGGTGACATCAGCAAGGTTTTGCCAAAGTAATGAAAGTCACAAAAGTCACGTTGAAGGAGGTTAACAATAATGATGACAACTTGCAATGTTCTGTGCTAGGTAATGTTCTATATGTTTTACTTATACTACAGATTAATATCACTTTCATGATCACAACAACCTGTTGAGGCAGGTATTATTATTATCCCATACTACAGATGAGGAAATTAAGGCACAGAGAGGTTAAATGACTTCTCCATGTCATATGGCAGAAAGAGAATTCATGACCCTGTCTCTTAAACGCATAAATGAGAGTAGAAATAGTATAGATAACTCTTTGGAGAAACTCAGCTGTGAGTAGGTAGATACAGCAGCTTCTTTATGTACAGGGGATAAGTCTAGAAGAGCAAAAGACTAGGAGTAGAGTGTGTTCAAATGTTGATGGGAAGGATCCAGGAGTGAGGCTGAAGTTACAGGAGAACGAAGTGACGATCATGGGTGAGGTCCTGGGAGAGCTGGGCGGGGATGAGGCCAGAGCCCAGAAGGAAGAATTTGCCAGTTGCAAGGTGTAGACACTCTTCTCCTATTGCCACAGGCAGCAAGGAGAGGACGGGTGCAGAAAGAAATCAAAGGAGTCTCTGTCTAGAGTCTCTTATTTTCTCTGTGAAATAGAGGGTCAGACCATCCGCTGAGAGGACTTGGAGAGTGAGGTGGAGACAGGGGAGAGTGGACAGAGATGGCTGGAGAAAGCACAGGAAAATTGCCAAGTAGCATGAAGGACACAAGCAGCATCTCACTGGGGATTCCAGCAAACTATGGGGAGAAGTAGTGGTGTTGGGGTGGTTGTAGGAAAGCTGGGGAGAGCATTGTAACCACAAAAAAAAAATGATTTGGGAGTGGGGCAAAGTTAATAGCATATGGGGAATTCTAGTTCTTCACGTACTCCCAGAATGTTGGCGAGCCAGCTGTTGGGGGTAGGAGAAGAAAAAACTCAGAATAAGCCAGGCTCGGTGGCTCAGCCTGTAATCCCACGCTTTGGGAGGCTGAGGTGAG